>NC_134873.1:4669126-4796626 GCF_049852395.1 Peromyscus maniculatus bairdii | reverse complement strand
GGGGTTCACAGAAAAGAGGAAAGCAGTGTTCCACAAGTATCTGCTTATCTATCTTCTTGGAATGGGAGTAGACTGTGAAGAGAGGTCACCCATAAGTTGGCCTATACAGCTGGGGTGAAAGGGCCTGTCACAGCTGTACAATTCTTCTGAATATTATGGTCTGGTAAGATACACATAGTACCCAACAATTTTATTTATTTATTTATTTATTTATTTTTGGTTTTTCAAGACAGGGTTTCTCTGTGTAGTTTTGGTGCCTGTCCTGGATCTCACTCTGTAGATCAGGCTGGCCTCGAACTCACAGAGATCCTCCTGGTTCTGCTTCCCAAGTGCTGGAATTAAAGGTGTGTGCCACCACTGCCGGGCTTGACAAAATTATTTTTTAAGTCTACTGCAACCTGTGTCTATTCATATACAAAAACTACAAGGTATTCTTGGGGCCCCTGGGATATTGGTGGGTTTTCATACCCAACGCTGTTGGAGTTGTCTGTCTTCTGTATAATGTGAGAAAGAAGGTGCCGTAGGGGATTGGACAGAAAGGCTACGGAGGCTTTTGAAAAGTCTAAGGTTTTTGGAGGACAGATGTTGGAAGCCAGACCCATCCAAGGCTTTCCCAGAAGCCCCATCGAAAAGAAACAGGAACATCCGTTTTGTGTCAGGAGCACAGCTGGCAAGGTCCAGCCCGGGGCCGGAGCTTGGGCCTCAAAAGAGTTAAGGTTCCAGGTCCTGGGAACCCAGTTCCCCCTGAAGGGCTGTGGCTATGACTCCCGAGGTGGCTGTGTCTGAGGGATCCTGTGCTCTCTCTACCAGCATTGTCTGATTTAACCCTCTGCTGACCTTGGCCACTTCACCACTACAAACAGTATATAGGGCGTTCTTTTTTTAAGATTTATTTATTATGTATACAGTGTTCTGCCTGCAGGACAGAAGAGGGCATCAGATCCCATTACAGATGGTTGTGAGCCACCATGTGGTTGCTGGGAATTGAACTCAGGACCTCTGGAAGAGCAGCCAGTGCTCTTAACCATCTCTCTAGCGCCGCCCCTCTCCACCACTACCCCCCCACCCCCGTGCGCCACCTCCATATGATGTCCTTAATAAACTTCCTTGACATTCGTCATCAGCTTATGCAAGACTTCTGGGGCCCAGCTATCACTTTTGTCTTCATTATACTTCTATCCCAATCCTCTCACTTGACACTTTGCCATTTGGGACCCTTATTCCCAAGGGTTAGGGTCAGATGGGCTAAACAGCTGTGTGTCCTGCTGCTCCAGTGGGTACAGGAGATGAGGATAACACACACATAAGTCAACTTGCCCCATAAGGTACTGACAGATGGACTCCATAGGGCCTCTGTCTGTCAGTGAGAGATTCAGATGTTCCCTCACTTGTATAGAGCCTGCCACATGCCTCTTACATGTATGTTGATGCAAGTCAGCAGCAGGTGAAGCCACTATTAAGGATCTCCCCTGACTCATGAGCCAAGCTCTGACACAGAATTAACGTTCCCTTTTCCCTTTTATTAGAGCCTCTGAGAAAGTCTTGGAACATTTGTCCTCCAAGAGTCTTAGCTTCCTCAAAAACCTCTTGAGCCCTTCTATCCCAATCCTGCATGGCACTCTTCTCTATCACATTATATAAAGGACAGGCAACTCTTCAAAGTCAAGTATAAAACCTTCCAGTATCCCAGAAGGCCCAAGAATATCTGTAGCCTTGCCAAGAGTGAGGCACCTTTGCATTAGGAATAAAACCCAGGATCCTTTGCATTAGGAATAAAACCCAGGATCCTTTGCATTGGGAATAAAACCTAGGATCATTTGCATTAGGAATAAAACCCAGGATCCTTTGCATTAGGAATAAAACCCAGAATCCTTTGCTTTAGGAATAAAGCCCAGGATCCTTTGTTTTAGGAATAAAGCCCAGGATCCTTTGCATTAGGAATAAAGCCCAGTGGACCCCTCTATACTTACCTGCTTGCTTGATTTGGCCAGCTTTTCCTCCTTCTACAGAAGGAAAACTCTTTGCTTTGTTGAAATACTTTGGATTGTGAGATGCTTTTCTTGAGCCCAAGACACATTTCTAACATCTTGAACCCAACATGAGGCTCACTGTCTATCATCAAGGGCCTTGGGACACGAAACCCATCCTGGGATGTGTATCCCACTGTCTTGTTGTGGTGGCCCTAGATAACAGAGGCACTCCCCTGCTTTAGAACCAATGGAACCTCAAAATCAGAAGTAGATCAGCAATGTGGTAATACGGGCCCAAAGCATGATACGTGACCTCATGCATGACCGAGGGAAGGAAACTGGATTATACAGTGCTGCCTTGGTGGGCAGATTTTAGAGGATGAGAAAGTGACTGAGATTTTGATCACGAGATTGTTCCAAAAATGGGAAACAGAGAATATGAGAAATCTCTGGGATGGGGGTGGGGGGGCTGCTAATCACAGGGAAGACAAAGAAAGGACAAAATGAGTGTTCTTCCTCTGATTGACAGTCCACTGGGGTGAATGTTGGGGTCCTAGGAAGACAAACCCCAAACTGAGTGGAAGGATAAAACATCTGAGATGGATAAAAATAGGACACCCCCCCCTCAGTCCTAGCACAAGAAGAGAAGTTGAGAAACCGGGCCTCTGCTCATTTACTTTTTTGCTGTTGTTTCAGAGGAAAAAGGGACATGATCCTTTCCTTCAGCGAAGAGTGTAATTCCTCTCATCCTCACTCGTGGGGAACTGACCATGAACATAAGCTGCATGAAGTTCACACACTCCATCTTAATCAAACCCCGGTTCTCTCCAAAAGACCACCGGCTTATAGATGGGCTCCTGAGGTCAAACAAAGCAACAGTACTTAATCATCTGCAGTTTCTTTTCCCCTTTGGCTCAAAGGTAATCACCCCAGCACCTGACCTACCAGCTCCAGCTCCCCTCTCCTCTGATTCATCCTGCCCTCCCTCCTTCCATTTCTGAAGCCTGACTCTTCTCTATCCCTCACCCCCCCCCCCCAGATTAAGAAAGGAGCCTGAAGGACGGCAACAGAACACTAGCTGCAGCCCCTCCCTCCTGCTCCACATCTCCTGGGGATCCCACAGACCATCCCTTCCTGGCCTCCCTCCGGGCAACTCAGGTGGACTTCTCCTGCTCAACCACAGGCCATGCCTGCCAGAAAACCAGCCTGGCTTCCCACAGACCTTCTCCACTCCCTCTGTCCCCAGACCCAATCCCTCAGTCTCCTCCCTACTGCTGCAACAGATCACCAGCCTCCCTTCCCCCTGCCCACACCTCCTGGGGACCCCACAGACCATCCTTGCATGACACCCCTCCACTCACTCATCCTGCATGCCAGCCTCCAACACCAGCAAGAATTCCTCATGAACATACCAGCCAAGCAGGTCAGTAAAACAGGCAGCACACAGCCATCACTCGCTCTGAAAATCCAGAGAAAAAATAGAATCCAGGGAACAAAACACTTACCCAACAAAGACAAAGCCAGAAATCAGCACCTAGACCTATAATCACCTCAAATCCAGATGCTCAGCATAAGAACAAAATCAACAACGACCAGGTCAATGTCTCCACTAGAGCCCAACTATTCTACCACAGCAGACCCTAAACATTCCAACATAACTGAAGCACAAGAAAAAGACCTTCAAAACAACAGTATGAAGATGATAGAGGTGACAAATAAACAAGGAAATAAATAAACCTTTAGAGAATGCCCGGAAAACATGAACAGTTACAGGAAATTAATAAATCCCTTAAAGAAAGTCAAGAAAAAACAAACAAATGGTTGAAGGGAGCAAATAAAACTGTTCATGACCTGAAAATAGAAACAGAGGCAATAAAGAAAACACAAACTGAGGGAATTCTGGAAATTTTTCAAACAGAAACCACAGAGACAAGCTTCACCAACAAAATACAAGAGACTCGGGCATTGAAGACACAGTAGTAGGACTGGACACATCAGTTAAAGAAAACGTTAAGTCTAAAAACTTCCTGACACAAAACATCCAGGAAATCTGGGACACTATGAACAGACCAAATCTAAGAATAATAAGAATAGAGGAAAGAGAAGAATACCAGATCAAAGACCCAGAAAATATTTTCAACAAAATCATAGAAGAAATTTTCCTAACCTAAAGAAGGAAAAGCCTATAAAGGTACAAAAAGCGTACAAAACACCAAATAGATTGGACCAGAAAAAGAAATTCCCCTCACTGCATAATAATAAAAACATTTAATATACAGAACAAAGAAAAAATATTAAAAGCTCCAAGGAAAAAAGACAAAGTAACACAAAAGGGCAGACCTATTAGAATTACACCTGACTTCTCAACGGAGACTCTAAAAGCCAGAAGGGCCTGGAGAGATGTGCTGCAGACTCTAAGAGACCACAGGTGCCAGCCCAGACTACTGCAAACCAACAAAATTTTCAATAACCATAGATGGAGAAAATAAGAAAATCCATGATACGGCCAAAATTAAGCGATATTTATCTATAAATCTAGCCCACAGAAGGTGCTATAAGAAAAATTTCACCTAAGGAGGTTAACTACAGCCATGAAAATACAGGAAATAAATAATCTCACACCAGCAAAACCAAAGAAGGGAAGCGCGCGCACACACACACACACACAACAACAACAACAACAAGAATAACAATATAACAGGAATCAACAATCATTGGTCATTGATATCTCTCAACATGAATACTCTCAATTACCCAATAAAAAGACACAGACTGACAGAATTGTGCAAAAACAAGATCCATTTTGGCTGCATCCAAGAAACACACCTCAACATCAAGGATGGACATTACCTCAGAGTTGGAAAAAGATATTCCAAACAAGTGGACCTAAGAAGCAAGCTGGCCAATTCTAATATCTAACAAAATAGACTTCAAACCAAAACTAATCAAAAGAAATGGGGAAGGAAATAATCAAACTGAGAGCTGAAATCAATGAAATAGAAACAAAGAGAACAATACAAAAAAAATCAATAAGACACAGAGTTGTTTCTTTGAGAAAATCAACAAGATAGACAAACCATTATCCAAGCTAACTAAAAGACAGAAAGAGAATACCCAAATTAACAAAATCAGAAATGAAAAGGAGACATAACAACTGACAAGGAGGAAATCCAGAGAATCATCAGGTCATACTTCAAAAACCTATACTCCACAAAATTGGAAAATCTAAAAGAATGGACAATTTTCTGGATAGGTACCACATAACCAAATTAAATCAAGATCAGATAAATGATTTAATAGACCTATAACTAGAACCAGTCATTAAAAATCTCCCAACCAAAAAAAAAGCCCAGAGCTAGATGGTTTCAGTGCAGAATTCTACCAGAATTTTAAATAAGAGCTAATACCAATATTCCTCAAATTGTTCAACAAAATAGGAACATTGCCAAATTGTTTTTATGAAACCACGGTTACCCTGATACCCAAACCACATATAGACCCAACAAATAAAGAGAATTACAAACCGGTTTCCCTCATGAACAATGATGCAAAAATACTCAGTAAAATACTTGCAAAACAAATTCAAGAACACATGGAAAAGATCATCCACTGTGACCAAGTCAGCTTCATCCCAGTAATGCAAAGATGGTTCAATATAAGAAAATTAATAAATGTAATCTACCATATAAACTAACTGAAAGAAAAAACACATGAACATTTCATTAGATGCAGGAAAGGCCTTTGACAAAATCCAACACCCTTTTATGAAAAAAGTCCTTGAAAGATTAGGGATACAAGGGACATAACTAAACATAATAAAGGCAACTTACAGTAAGTCGACAGCCAACATCAAATTAAATGGAGAGAAACTCAAAACAAATCCATTAAATTCAGGAACAAGACAAAAGTTTCCAACTCTCTCCATACCTATTCAATACAGTACTTGAAGTTTTAGCTGGAGCAATAAGACAACTGAAGGAGATCAAGGGGATCTTGATTGGAAAGGAAGAGTCCAAGTATCATTATTTGCAGATGGTTTGATAGTATACATAAGTGCCCTAAAATTTCCACTGAAGATCTCCTACAGCTCATAAACATCTTCAGCAAAGTGGCTGGATACAAGATTAACTCAAAAAATCAGTACACCCCCCTCCATATACAAATGACAAACGAATTGAGAAAGAAATCATGGAAACAACACCCTTCACAATAGCCTCAAATAATGCTAAGTATCTTGGGGAAACTAACTAAGCAATTGAAAGACTTGGTGATAAAAACTTCAAGTCTTTGAACAAAGAAATTGAAGAAGATATCAGAAGATGGAAAGATCTCCCATGCTCACGGATTTGTAGGATTAACATAGTATAAACAGCAATCTACACATTCAATGCAGTCCCCATCAAAATCCCAACATAATTCTTTACAGACCTTGAAAGAACAGTACTCAACTTCATATGGAAAAATAAAAAACCCAGGATAACTAAAACAATCCTGATCAATAAAACAACTTCCAGGGGTTTCATCATCCCTGATTACAAGCTCTACTACAGAGCTATAGTAATAAAAACCACATAGTGTTGGCATAAAAACACACACATTGATCAATGAAATCAAATTGAAGATCTGGATATAAATCCACACACTTATGAACACTCGATTTTTGCTAAATGTCTTAGTTAAGATTTCTATTGCTGTAATGAAACACCATGACCAAAAAGCAAGTTTGGGAAGAAAGGGTATAATAGGCTTATGCCTTAGAGCTGGATCTCATGGAGGTGTTTCCTCTGCTGAGGCTCCTTCCTCTCTGATGACTCTAGCTTCTCAAGTTGACACACAAAACCAGCCAGTATAAAAAAGCCAAAATTATACAATAGGAAAAAGAAAACATCTTCAGCAAATGGTGCTGGTCTAACTGGACGTCTGCATGTAGAAGATTGCAAATAGATCTATATCGATTACCCTGCACAAAACTCAAATCCAAATGATCAAAGACCTCAACATAAAACCAGATCCACTAAACCTTATAGAAGACAAAGTGGAGAACAGCCTTGAACTCGTGAGCACAAGAGAAGACTTCCTGAACAGGACAGTACTGTGCTGGTTAGTCTCAGGGCAACTTGACACAAACCAGAGTTATCTGAGAGGAGACAGCCTCAACTGAGACAGCACCTGCATAAGACTAGGCTGCACATACCCCTGTAGGGTATTTTCATAATTGGTGATTGATGAGGGAGGGCCCAGCCCATTGTGGGTGTGGCCATCCCTGGGCTGGTGGTCCTGAGTTCTATAAGAAAGAGGCTGAGTAAGATATGTGGAGCAAGCCAGTGAGCAGTACCCATCCATGGCCTCTGCATCAGCTCCTGCCTCCAGGTTCCTGCCCTGCTTGAGTTCCTGTCCTGACTCCTTCAGTGACGAACAGTGATGTAGAAGTGTGAGCCCGATCAAGCATTTCCTCCTCAAGTTGCTTTTTGGTCACGGTGTTTCACTGCAGCAATAGAAGCCCTGACTAAGACAATTTTTAACACAGGCACCAAGATCAACAATGAATAAGTGGGACCTCAGCCTGCACAGGTCTGCACCAGGTCCTCTGCGCATGTGTTACAGCTTTCGTGTTTTTATGGGATTCCTGAGTGTGTGAACGAGGGGTCTCTGCATATTGCACTGTCTCTTGGGCTCTTTTCCTGTTTGTCTTGTCCAACTCTGACATATTAGTTTTTGTTTTATATTATCATATTTTATTTTGTTGTTATCTTAGAAGCCTGTTCTTTTCTAATGAGAAACAGAAAAAGGGGTGGATCCAGACGGGAGGGTATGTGGGGAGGAGTGGGGGGCATAATTAGGATATATTGTGAGAAAAGAATCTGTTTTCAGTAAAAGGAATAAAGAAAAGATTTTATTTTCTCTCTTTTTTTTTAAGTGTGTGGGGTAAAGGGGTAGTATGCGCACATAAGTGCAGTGCCTATAAAGGCCAGAAGGGGGCAGCAGATACGCTGGAGATGGAATTACAGGCCGTCCTGAGGCAGCCAACATGGGTTGCCATGCGCTCTAACCACTATACTATCTCTCCAGTCCCTGCTTTATTTTTTAAATAAAGAATCTCTAGGGGCTTGAGAGTAGGGTATCAGTAGCACACTTCTCCAAAGCATTCAGACTAAGTTTGGATCCCCAGGAGCAATGTAGTCAGGCAGGCATGGTGTAATGGCCAGCAATGGAAGGCAGAGACAGGGGGATGCCTGCAAGCTGACAGCCGTCCACACCGGCCTACTCGGTGAAGTTCCAGGCCAATGAAAGAGGCCTTGTCTCAAACAGGAAGTGGGAAACATCTAAGGATTGACACCTAAGGTCGCCCTCTGACCCCCACACGCAGGCACACTCGTGAACACTCACGGACATGCACAGAAGGTCGCCCTCTGACCTCCACACGCAGGCACACTCGTGAACGCTCACGGACATGCACAGAAGGTCGCCCTCTGACCCCCACACGCAGGCACACTCGTGAACACTCACGGACATGCACAGAAGGTCGCCCTCTGACCCACACACGCAGGCACACTCGTGAACGCTCACGGACATGCACAGGTCACCCTCTGACCTCCACACACAGGCACACTCGTGAACGCTCACGGACATGCACAGAAGGTCGCCCTCTGACCCACACACACAGGCACACTCGTGAACACTCATGGACATGCACAGGTCACCCTCTGACCTCCACACGCAGGCACACTCGTGAACACTCATGGACATGCACAGGTCACCCTCTGACCTCCACACGCAGGCACACTCGTGAACACTCACAGACATGCACAGAAGGTCACCCTCTGACCTCCACACACAGGCACACTCGTGAACGCTCACGGACATGCACAGGTCACCCTCTGACCTCCACACACAGGCACACTCGTGAACACTCATGGACATGCACAGGTCACCCTCTGACCCACACACACAGGCACACTCACGGACATGCACAGGTCACCCTCTGACCTCCACACACAGGCACACTCGTGAACGCTCACGGACATGCACAGAAGGTCGCCCTCTGACCTCCACACACAGGCACACTCGTGAACGCTCACGGACATGCACAGAAGGTCGCCCTCTGACCCACACACGCAGGCACACTCGTGAACGCTCACGGACATGCACAGGTCACCCTCTGACCTCCACACACAGGCACACTCGTGAACGCTCACGGACATGCACAGAAGAGTCACTCGAGCCCAGGCTACACTCACCACCCTCCTACCTCAGGTGCTAGTGTCACAGGTGTGTGCCCCACACCAGGTGTGCTTGCTAAACCGAGTTCTTTGCCAGCCTGACAGGCAGGCGTGGGTGCCTGGAAGAGGCCCAGCTCAGCTGCTGGCTAGCCAGGCAAAGGATCTGCAGAAACAAAGCCATGGTGGGTAACATGAACACACCTTCTCACTGGGGCCTCTGACAGTAATGGACCAGCTGGTTCCTGTAGAAACCTGGTGCACAGGACACTGGCTGGAGGACACTGGCAGGCAGGCATTTAACCAAGAGTATCCCCATGAAAATATGGAAAAGCAGGCTGTGTCAGCCACTGAACACCCAGCTACCAAGTGCCTGAGGCATCCAGCATGCTCCCTAGGTTGGGTTAAGCCCCATGGGTCTGCTGGCTTTCAGTGTCTGCCCGTGGCATCTGGGATCATGGTGACCCAATCTGGACCCATCCTCTATGGAGAAGACGGAGAAAGGGGTGTTACTAACTGCACAGAAGGTCACCCTCTGACCTATACACACAGGCACACTCGTGAATGCTCATGGACATGCACAGAAGGTCGCCCTCTGACCTCCACACGCAGGCACACTCGTGAACGAGTGACCTCCACACTTCTCTATGAAGAAGATGGAGAAAGGGGTGTTACTAATGCCCCCCCCCAAATGCTTTCTGACCCAAGGACCTGAGGCATACATAAGGAGCCTGACCATTCCCAGAAAGACACACACCTTGTCCTGGGATACAGCGAGGCCTGTCAGCACTTCCGATGCCCCTGGGAGACTGGCAAGGCACCCTGGGAACATCCTCAGGCACCGAGTAATGTGGTCCATGAAGGGTCTCTGTTTTAAAGTGGACCTAACACAAGCATCCACCACAACCAAGGAAGGCCACAATGGCTAGAAGGCCTCGGACTTGGCCTGTATACAGTACACCCAGGCCACATCTCGGTCTCCCAAGTCAATGCTAAGACTGGGCGGGTCCAACACTGGGGAACAAGGCAGGTGCAGCAGGGCCATCTCACCTGGAGAGCTTAAAAATCAACACTCAGATCAGAGATGTTTGGTACAAAGTTTATAACTCACCCTCCCATGAAAAAGTAACTTTTAAGTGTTCTGAAGTAGATGGGAATGGCAGACCCAGGACCCACTTCCAAGGCCTGGTACACACCCGGTCCATGTGGACAGTGTGGAGGCAGGACGGGACATCCAGCTTGAGGGAGAGGCTTGGAGGCCTGGAGCAGGAATCTTCTGCAGGCTTGAGAACAGGATCCAAACCAAAAGCCCTGTGCGACCTTTCAGGCAACCCGGGCTTCTTGACAGCCCAAGGTTTAGCAGCCTTCTTTCACACTTGTGATCCCTGCCCCAGGCCAAGGCCAACTGCCCCACCCAGGCAGACAAAGGGTTGCTCATAGCCGCAGGACTGTCAGGGAAGGTGCTGACTTCATGTACCATCTCAGATCAGCCCATTCCTGGGGCCATGCACGGATGGCCCCTCTCAAACAGCCCTTGGTGGTGGGAGACAGCCCTCAGAGCAGGACCTCATCTTTTAGAGGCCGTGTACTTGTGTTCCTGGCACTCAAGGAGCGATGAGGATGGACCCTGGCCACACTCAGGGCCAGCCAGGCACCCAGACCCCGGTTAACAGTCACCAGCTGGGACCCTGGGGCAGCTCCAAAGACGTAGCCTGACCAGGGCCAAGGGGCCAACACCTGACTGGCCCACAGATGGCTTCCTGGCTTCCAAAGCAGGAAGAGACTGGGTACTCATAGTGGCTAAGGTCCGTCGCCGAGGGTCAGCGTCAGTGACAGACTGGGCTTACGCTCGGGTTCCTCCTCCTCATTGCAGGGCTGGGGCGGCCGGGACTTGAAGAAGTCTGAGACGTAGCGGACCTGGGGGAGAGGAAGGCAGTGAGTAAAGCCAGAAGACCAGAGGGAGGAGCCAAAGAGGGTTGTGAGGCAGATGGGGCCAGTGGCGAGGGGCAAGCTCTGGGGGGCAGAGCAGCAGGCAGAGATAGCAGGAACAGAGGGGTCAGGCAGGGCACATCCTGTAGGATGAGGCAAGCAGGGCTCACCGTGAGGCAGGCCACCAGGGCTCCCTGCAGGAGGCCGACAAGGACATCACTCCAGTGGTGCTTGTGGTCGGACACGCGGGTGTAGCCCACGTAGATCGCAAAGGCCACCAAGAAGAACTGAACCGTGGGTCTCAGCAGCCGTGCCCACTTCCAGCAGAGCCGGGCCTGCACGTACAGCTGTCGGGGCATCAGCCTGCATCAGCTGGGCCCGTGGGTGTCCACACCCTGCCCAGCCCAGCGCAAGGGTCATAAACCCCCCTGCCTTAGCCCCCCACGTACCCCATTGTGCAGCGGGGAAGACCCGGGCGGAGTGGGGGGAGAGTAAGATCCCCTAGGAAGAAGGCAGACACTCACCGCCAGGAACAACATGCAGTACATGCCAAAGGAGGAGTGTCCGGAGTAAAAGGACAGCCTGGGAGGGAGAGCAGCCAGTCAGCGGAACCCGGAAGGCAGAGCCCGAAGCTCCTTGGGGAGCTGGCAGCCACAGAGGGGTGCAACTCTAAACGATGGCAAGCAGGGCTGGAGAGATGGCTCAGCAGTTAAGAGCCCTGACTGCTTTTGCAGAGGACCCAAGTTCAGTTCCCAGTACCTACATCCTGCTGCTCACAACTACCTGTAACTCCAACTCCAGGAGATCTGATGCCTCTGAGGAATGTGCATGTGTACGTACATACGTGTACACACACACACACACACACACACACACACACACACACACACGAAAAATAAATCATCTTTAAAATTTATTTATCACCGGGTGGTGGTGGCACACGCCTTTAATCCCAGCACTCGGGAGGCAGAGCCAGGTGGATCTTTGTGAGTTCAAGGCCAGCCTGGTCTACAGAGAGAGATCCAGGAAAGGCACCAAAGCTACAGAGAAACCCTGTCTTGAAAACAAAATAAAACAAGATTGTTTACATTCGCCGGGCGGTGGTGGCGCACGCCTTTAATCCCAGCACTCGGGAGGCAGAGTAAGGCGGATCTCTGAGAGTTCGAGGCCAGCCTGGTCTACAAAGTGAGTTCCAGGAAAGGCGCAAAGCTACACAGAGAAACCCTGTCTCGGGGGCGGGGGGAGGGGGGGGAGATTTATTTATCTTTATTTTATGTATATACTGTTTTGTTTACATCTGTCTGTGTGGCACATGTATGCAGTGCCTACAAGTGGCCAGAAGAAGACTTCCCAAATGGTTGTGAGCTGCCTTGTGGGTTCTGAGACTCTAACCCATATCCTTTGGAAGAGCAGCCAGGGGTGTGAACCTCTGAGCCATCTCTCCAGCCTCTTAACCTGAGGGAAGACTTGCACACAGGACACTCCATCAGGAGGCCCTGGAGCAACTATCTCACCCTCACATCACCAACTCCAGCTCCCTTACCTGCTCCTGGAGCAGGCAGGACCACATGGGGGTGGCAGGCAGCGGTGGCCAGTACTGCCACCGTCACCCAATACTGTCACGGCCACTGTTGTTACAGCTGGGTCCCAGGTACTGACCATCACCTCACCTTACAAAGATATCAGTCACTGCTGCTTCAGAGCTCAAGCAGCAGCCGGGGTCTGGCTTTGGAGGCTCAGAAGGGCCAGGCATCTCCAGAGCACCCAGAGAGCCAATCCACAATCTTGGCAGACAAAACAAGGCTAAGGTAGCCCCTAACTCTACCCTAGCACCCAGAAAACAAAATAGAAGTGTATTCCAATCCTCCTGACGCACTACGCTGACGACACAGCCGTCCATCGTGTTCCCTCGGGTAAGCCACTAAATAGACGGTGACCACACTGTCCATTCCCCCTGTAACTCGGTGTTAAAGGCATTTTCCTGGCATGTGCGAGTCAAAGCCATGGGTTTGCTCTTCAGTATGGCCACAAAGAGACAAAAAAATCACTGTTTTGCAACAAAAAATATAAAGCATGCAGAGAAAACACACACGCACACGCATGGCATGGCTAATAAACAGAAGCTGACTAAACAGCTGGGGAGATGCTCAGCGAGTCACGTGCCCTCTCCGCAAGCGTGAGGACCTAAGTTCCATCCCTAACACTCAGGTGACGAGGGAGGTGTGTGGCGCATTCCCGGAATCCCAGGACTGGGGAGGTAGAGACAGAAGGATCCCCGAGCTTGCTGGCCAGTCTACAACTGCACAGCTCTAGGTTCAACTAGAGACCTTGTCTCTAAGGAAAATGTGGAGAGGGACTGGGGGGGGGGGGGCGGCTCTGGGTTAAGAGCACGAATTGCCCTTGCAGGGACCAGGGTTCATTTCCCAGCACCCACACAGCAGCTGACAACCATTTGTAACTCCAGTTCAAGGGGATGTGATGTCCTCTTCAGACCTCCATGGACTCCTGCATGAACCTGGTGTACATACATGCAGGAAAACACACATGCACATAAATAAAATAAATATCTTATATATTTATATATAGTGGAGAGTAATTGAGGAAGACGCTTGCCGTCAGCTCACTGCCGGCCCACACACACATGCAGACACACAAATACACACATAGAACAGTTCATGAGCAGACACAAGTGCCAAGCTTAGGGACAGACACTGCGGCCAGTCACTGGAAACATCCAGAGATGAGAACATCTGTGAGGACAGAAGGAAGGGACAAAAGCCAAGAAGACATTCTACGCCAGTCATGGTGACACAAGCCTGTCACCCCGGCACTCGGGAGACTGAGGCAGGAAGATGACAAGTTTGAGGTCATTCTGGTGAGATCCTGTCTCAAAAAAACGAAAACTGCATTATGGATGTGAAAATGCCAATCGTATTGAAAGTGAAAAAGCCCTGGAAGGCCTAATGGCTGGTCAGAGCCAGACAGAGAGGGCTCAGCGGAGATCACAGAGCGAGGATGCGGGACACACAGGCCACACCAAGCATGAGTAGCCGGGCTCGGATGAGCGTGACGAGAAAGGAACCGTGCTCAGAACAAACAAGCTCACCACAGAGGACCCTGAAGAGGCGACCGCTCAGTCACAGTAGATCCCTCAGCCTCAAGGGGCAGGGGCAGTCACCCCACCTCTGCAGGGCAGGCCACTGCCTCCCAGACAAATGAACCCTGAGACTGCCCTCTTGTGTACCTGCCCTGCCAAAGACACAGAGGAAGACCCATGGCCGCCTTCTCTGCCTGCCTCTGCCAATGGGTTTTCTCCATTCACCAGGCTCCAGACTCCTTGTCCCTCAGAGCCTTGCCTGGGCTGCAGGCGGTACCTACCTGGCCTCGGTGACATTGGCAGGACTACCCCTGCACACCTCCAGCTGCACATAGCCGGAGCAGTTGACCCGGCTCCAGTCAGGGTCACAGACAGCCAGGAAGCTGGGTCGCAGACGCCCGATCATGTACTTGGCCAGGTCAGTCAGAGACTGGCTCACAGCGGCCCCGAACAGGAAGGTCCCCAGCACCTTGTAGATGGCGGCCACATAGTTGTTGAAGTCGGAGCGTGAATAGAGACGGTCTGTGTACACCAGGTAGGCCTCCCCCGACGAGACCTGCCAATGAAACAGTGGCAGAGCCGTGGCCTACACGGCTCCCACTGTACCCCCTGCTGGGGAGCCGGGTCCTACACACCTCAGGGCAGGGCTGACCCAGCCCCCACCCAAGCACTCCTCTGTCTTACAAGGATGACGGTAGCTGTGATGATGACCCCAGCCATGAGTCCATGGGTGATTGTGTCTGGACGGTAGGGGTACCGGATGGAGTCATCTCCGCAGTAGAAGCCTCGTTTGTATGGCGCGTTCACCAGGGTCAGAATGACGAAGGGCAGAGAGGCTGTGGGAAGCCAGGGAAAGCACATGGTTCTCCACAGTGCAAATTCCTGCCCACATATTATCTGCACTGGTATCACAGCCACTCTGCGATGACCCCATCGGAAAGTAGTCCGGTGGCTTCTTTAACGAGCCCAGCTATTGGGCAGCTCTACCCTGCTGCCCCCTGCCTCCCGTCAGGACCCTAGGGCTGACTCAGCACCAGCAATCAGAGTCTTCACACACACACACACACACACACACACACACACACACACACACACACACACACTGCAAGCACAATGACTCCTCCGAGAGTCACATGGAGTCACTGCTGCTCTTCATGGCTCCTATCCCCACAGAGAACCACACGGTCACCTTAGTGAGAGTTGGCTGGACTGCCTATCTGCACAGGAACACCAAGGGGCCTGCTGTGTCCACGGAGGGGCACTGGACAGGTAGGTAAGGTCATCTAGCAATGCAAAGCTGTGGGGCTGAGGGCCACACAGCAAAGGCACAGCCAGAGCACCATCCCTAGAGTGTCTACTCTTTTTAATGTGCATTGATGGTTTGCCCCGTATGGGTGTCTGGGTGAGGGTGTTGGATCCTGGAGTTACAGACAGTTGTGAGCTGCCACATGGGTGCTGGGAATTGAACCCTGGTCCTCTGGAAGAACAGTCAGTGCTCTTAAGTGCTGGGCCATCTCTCCAGCCCCGAGTCTCTGCTTCTCTATTTGCCTTCATTCCAAGTTCTGAGCTAATGTCAGCTACACAGTGGACAAGATGGAGCCAGCTCTGGATTTGGGAGGCTCAGACCAAAGCCCAGAGACACAGACATTCTTGGAAAATGACCTGGCAGTGAAGCTGTGAACAGAGCTGCAACCTGGAGCCCCTAACCAAGGGCAGATGGGAGGTGAGAGCCAGTCACAGGGACAGGACGCTGGGCAGTGCCATGTTCCACAGGCACAGGAACACAGACACCCCGAAGAGGCAAAGCTGGGCAAGTGCCCTTTGCCCGTGAGCAGAAAAGCTGGGTGTGGAGGGCGCGGCTTTCAGGTCCTGAATGCCAGCAGCAGAACACAAAATGAGCCTTCCCTTAGCATACATACACGGGGAAACGGAGGGACCAGAGAACAGTCCCTACACAGGCTGAACCATCACAGTGCCCACAGGGGACAGGATCCAGGAAGGTGCTAACATCACGAAGCTAAGAAGGGGGGTTAAAAGTGAGGGTGACAGCAGCAGTGTCCCCTGGGAGGGGCCAGGCTTCGTGACAGTGAGAGAAGGCTTGAAGGACAGAGGACAAGGTGAGACAGCCACAGAGGAGGAGGGGGGAGCAGGGGAGAGGAGGAGAGAGAGGGAAAGCAAGGCAGAGGGTGGGAGCAGGGGAGAGGGGGAGAGATAGAGAAGGGAAAGAGGGAGAGGGGGAAGGAGGAGAGAGGGTCAGAGGAAGCAGAGATGAGGTCAGAGGAAATCCCTTATCTTGTTCATAGGAGGCGGCAAAGTTAAAGGATCTGGTGATACCATCACGGAGACAACTGGAGTCAGCGAGTCTGCTGAGTGGACATCCCAGGCAGGCCACAGCCACAGCCACAGCCACAGCCACGGCCACGGCCACGGCCACAGCCACAGCCACAGCCACAGCCACAGCCACAGCCACAGCCGCGCTGCAAGGTGTGAGCATGGCTGGGCTGCACTGCAGGTGTGGGCCAGCACACTGACTCCCAGGGGTGTCCCCTCCTCTCCTTCCACCTTCCGAGGGTATCTTTAGGGGACACTGTACCCACCAATAGGCAAGGGCCTCCTTCATTCCGGCCGCCAGGGCCTCCCTACCAGCGCCCTAAGCCTGTGCTGACTAAGGGGAGCAGCAGGTTGGCATTGGCCTCCTCCTGCGGCTGTGACTCCCCCGGTAGCTCCGCCTCCGGGGACCCAGGACTTTCCAAGGAAAAATGTAAACTATTTCCAAGTCCTCCAGTGCCTGGCACGCAGTTAAAGCAACAGAAATGTTTTTAATAAACCCATACAGTCAAAAAAGGTGCCCAAGGCTCGGGGATGTCCCACGGGGCCTCCTGGCTGCCAAAGGGCGAAGCTAAATAGAATATCCTTCCGGGATGTGGACGGTGGACCCAGAGGGAGAAGCAGAATGGACGGGAGCAGACGACACCCTGTCACAGCCTTCGGGGAAGGATCCAGCCACTGTCCCCTGGGCCCCCGAACAAACACTTGGCCTTTGTTCGCGCCTGGGGGGTTCGGAATGCTCCTCCCCGCGGCCTGAACCGGACTGGCAGGTTTGTCTGTGCGAGCCTGGCCGTCCCCGCCTCCCGGGGGCACCGTGCTGGACCTTGGCCACGGGTCACTGGCCTGCAGGGTCCTGGTGCCGCCCCGCCCAAGTGAGTCATGTCGCCCCGAGGCACTCGAGTGACTTCCTGCTGCCGGGACCCCCCACCCGGGAACAGCCACAGGTAGATAGGCAGCCCGGATCACGCCAAGCGCCCAGGAGGGCTGGTAGGGCGCGCACAGGGAAGTGGGGAGCACCGGTCACCACCGTCCGCATCCCCGAACGCGCACTGGCAGGAGGGACCGTGGGAGCGTGCACCTGGGAGAGAGTTCCCGCCCCCGGGTCCCCAGACTCTTACCGACCAGCACGCACAGCACGTCCAGCAGCACGAAGACCCACCTCCGCTCCATGTCGCCCCCGCCCAGGGACGCCCGCGACCCCCGCTTGTCCCAGCTGTTCCGGAGCGTCCCAGCAGCCCCAGGATCACATGGCCATGGAGACTGCCCGGCCCAGGGAAAGGGCTGGGCTTGACGAAAGGGCCCGGGCGAGGCGGAGGCGGGGCTGGAGGAGGGCGTGGCACGAAGAGAAAGTGCGGAGGCAGGAGGGACGGGAGAGGGCGGAGGCCCTGAGGGATGTGTTTGCTACCTTGACCCGGGTGTGGAGGGGCGGGGGCTTCGGGGCTGGGAGGGGTCTCAGGACAAACAGAAGTCTCCAGGCTGGCATTCCGGAAACTCTAGGCTAAGAATATGGCTCCAAAGCCTGACCGTGGTCTCCCAGCTGGAAAGGCGTCTTCTGGCTGGGAGGGGCCGCCAAATCTCTAGGAGTAGTCTGGAGGTCACCCAAATGTCTCCAGCACCTGGGCGGGGTACTGCAGTTGTAATGTAGAGTTGCGGGTAGGGCAAGCTGCCCGGGCAGCACCAAGCTCACACTCAGGAGTCGATCTCCTCAGCCTTTCCAAGGGAGGGCAGCTGCACTGGACACCCCGACTCCTCTGAAACCAAGATCCGGGCTCAGGTAGAGACCCGCCTTCCCTCTGAACTAGCATCTTGTAGTCCCTGGCAGGTTTGAAGGTTCTTTGACACTGCGTGGTGGGAGGGTCAGGATCATGCCCCTGCTTTATCCACTCTAGGGACAGCCACAGAGAATCCGAGGTTGATTCATGAATGGGGCCCAGCCTACCCTGTCCGGGAGGTGTCCTGGAGCCCTGGGCCAGGGACACTTGGGAGCCAAGGGCACGTGGACTCTGGAAAGGAAGTTCAGGCTCCCAATGCCCACACGAGCTCCTTTGGGCTGTGACCACCTAAAGGTTTAAGAGGCCACCTCCAGGCCTCCCCTCCAGAGGTCACAGCTCCTTGAGACCTTCACCTAGGCCATATTCATCAACTTTTCTCCCACCACAGGGTTGAGTTTCAAGATGTTTGAGACTTGAGGACGGGAGGGCAGAAGGACAGCTCCTGGATGAAAGTCCGAAAGATCCCCCTGACCTGCTCCTGCAGGATGTCACCTGGGGTAGAGCTGTCCTGAGAGGTCCCAAGAAAACCTGCCCTGTGGTCCTGGGAGGGAGCAGGGCATAGTGGCGTGTTCATGGGTAAGGGAGGGCCCTGCACCCTAGAAGTGGCCGATAAAGTCGGCAGGCAGCACCTTCAACACACAGTAACCCGCCAACCACCGGGCTGGACGAGGACCGTGCAGAAACCCCCACACCCACTCCTTATCAGCCCTTGGCAGGCTGGGCTCTGACGGCAGGACCCTGAGGGTACTCTGAGCAGAGCTCCCTATACCTCCACTCCAGCATTCATTCCCATCGTCCACCCATGCCTGCAGCACAGGACTTGGAGGTGCCAGGGTCATGCCTGCAACACATGTGGCATGTCTCCTGGCTCCCGACAACTCATGAATTGGGGCGTCCTTCCTGCCCCCTTTAACCTGTTTACCTGGGACCTAACCATAAGGAAGTCTTAGCGGGTCAGGGCAGCACTGCGATGGTGTGACCAATACTGTAGGGTCCCTCACTGAGTGCCTGCTGTGCTGCTGCGTGGAGAGCCAGGAAAGAGGAGGTGACGGAGAGGACTGGGGCACTGAGCAAGGACACAGAGATGGGGCAGGGAGGCTCCTGAGGGAAGGAGGCTGGAGGAGGGTGGGGAGGAGGGAGATTGCAGTGGAAGAGAGGAAGGCTGTTGGAGGGGAAGTGAGAGAGGAAGCTGGAGAGGGTGAGACTGGGAAAGGGATGTGGCTGAGGAGGACTAAGAGGAGGATGAGTGGGAGGAGGGAGGAAGGTGGAGGAGGGTGAGTGGGAGGAGGGAGGAAGCCGGAGGAGGGTGAGCGGGAGGAGGGAGGAAGCTGGAGGAGGGTGAGCGGGAGGAGGGAGGAAGCTGGAGGAGGGTGAGCGGGAGGAGGGAGGAGGCTAGAGGAGGGTGAGCGGGAGGAGGGAGGAGGCTGGAGGAGGGTGAGCGGGAGGAGGAAGATGGAGGATGGTGAGTGGTAGGAGGGAGGAAGCCGGAGGAGGGTGAGTGGAAGGAGGGAGGAAGCCGGAGGAGGGTGAGTGGGAGGAGGAAGCTGGAGGAGGGTGAGCGGGAGGAGGGAGGAAGGTGGAGGAGGGTGAGTGGGAGGAGGGAGGAAGCCGGAGGAGGGTGAGTGGGAGGAGGAGGAAGGTGGAGGAGGGTGAGTGGGAGGAGAGAAAGATGGAGGAGGGTGAGTGGGAGGAGGGAGGAAGCCGGAGGAGGGTGAGTGGAAGGAGGGAGGAAGCCGGAGGAGGGTGAGTGGGAGGAGGAGGAAGGTGGAGGAGGGTGAGTGGGAGGAGGAGGAAGGTGGAGGAGGGTGAGTGGGAGGAGGGAAGAAGCCAGAGGAGGGTGAGTGGGAGGAGGAGGAAGGTGGAGGAGGGTGAGTGGGAGGAGGAGGAAGCCGGAGGAGGGTGAGTGGGAGGAGGGAGGAAGCTGGAGGAGGGTGAGCAGGAGGAGGGAGGAAGGTGGAGGAGGGTGGAAGAACAGGCTGGAGAAGGGATGAGGCTGGAAGAGGATGCGGATGGAGCATGTTGATGGAGAAAGTGGAGGCTGGAGGAGGTTTGGGGCCTAAGGAGTATGAGGAAGGAGGAGGGTGAGGCTAAAGGGGAGGAGCGGGAGGGGAGCTGGAGGAGGGGGAACCTGGATAAACAGGGAGACTGTGGAGAGATGAACCTTCATGGACTTTCTCCCGTCCTTCCCTCTGGGAAGGATTTGGGTCAGTCGTTAAAACCCTTTGGCAGCATCAGCATTAAACCCTTGTGGAGGTGGCAAAAATTAGGATTAAGGTTAGGATCGGGGTCATAGCTCCTAATCCATTACCAGCGTGGCCACAGTGAGGGGGTGAAGAACTTCTGTAGCAGAATTCTCTCACCAGACCACGCTGGGCCAAGCTGCCTATCCTGTGCAGGGGCCCCAGGGAGCATAGCTAGGAGCCCGGCCTCCCCCAGGGCAGAGGGGACTTCGCAGTCTTGCCAGCTTCCTGTTCCCACGGGGCACATTGTTGGCAATGGAGCTCAGGGCTAGCTCTGGCCATGGGACTCTTGGCTACTGAGGCATCAGTGTCTCTGAATGCTGCAAAGGACCTGGGAAGTGGGCAGAGGGACCTACACACATTAGACACCTCCCACATACACATAGCCTTGGCTCTCCATTTCTCTGGGGATCTGGAGGCTGTTTCAGTGCCCCCTTCCCCAGAGTCAGGGTCCCACACGGTGTGACGCAGGCAGATGGCGACCGAGGCAGGAAACGTGGGTGTGTCCCTGCAGCCTAGGACCTCTGGACATCAGCAGTTACAACAGGAAGCACCCAGCAAGCAGAGGGCAGCCTGGAGAGTGGGCCACCATCCGACTCAGGACCCAGGGCACTGTAGAGTGGCCTTGGGCTCTCCCCGCGCCCTCACCCCACGCCAGTCACCCGCAAGGCCCAGGCTGTGTCTGCCCGCTGCCGAGCTGTTCCTCTGCATGAGCACCAGGAGCCAGCGGCCGCACAACACATACCTGCCCAGCACGCAGGGGCCCGGGGGGGGGGGGGGGGGGGGGGCCTAGGCAGGGCACACATGTACCGGCAGCAGTGCATATGGTGGTGCTCTGCTCTCAGACACAGCAGGACCTGTGTGAGCGCTCACTTCCATCCCCACACACCCCTTCCTCAGACATGGCCTCCTCCCCTGCTGCTGCGTGGGCCCTAGTACATAAAGAAAAACAGAAGCACCATACTGAGGGCAGGCAAGGAGGGGCTCCATGACAGACAGACGAGGTAGGCATCTTGGTGGCCCCATTACCGCTGCTCACCCCTCCTGACACGATAGGTGTCTTTCTGATGGTCAGAGCTCCACGAGGCAGAGGGTGGTTCCCACCCCCAGTGGACCTCCTGCCCTCGGTGTGAGGGCTCCCACACACACGTGTGTCTCTCGAAATCTACACCGAGGCTCTGCACATCCCCCCCAAGTCACCACACCCATCATGTCTCACGCCAGCCACAAGGCCTGGATCCAGGCAATGCCACAGTCCTCCATGGCTGCCCGGGGTGGGGCTGCTGGATCAGTCAAACAAGTCCAGAGGGTCTGAGTAGCAGGGTAACCAGCCATTGTCGGCGGAAATGTCATTCTTGGTAATATGAGCACGATGCAGTGTAGAGCTTGTCATGGGAATCCGAGTACTCGAATTTTACCTGGTGACCCCATTAAAGAGCTACAGACTGGGAAACTGAGGACCACTGAGAAGTGAACAGAAGATTGGACAATGAAGTCAGACCTGGGCCCATCATACCCCAGAGCTCTGACGAAGCCAGAGAGCCTAGGCTCAGAGCAGTGGCAGGCCCAGATCCTCCAGCTCTGGGATGCTTTTTCCCTCCTCCAAGGCTGTCTCCCTCAAGCCAACATCCACTTGCTCTGTCCAGCACAGACTCCCATACTTGTACGCAAAGGCCTTCGTCCCAGTGCAGAGGGGCCTGGTCTCGAGGGAGGCTCCTGGCCGGAGGGCTGGGCTGAGAGGCAGGGACAGGACTGCTAGGAACGGCCTGCAACCATGAGGGTGGCCTGGCATCTGCCCCAGCTGCAGATGGCGAGGGCCGGCAGTCCAGCTCTGCTCCCCGAGTCTTCAGTGTCCCGTACAAAGCCGACACGGAGGCTTGGCCAGAAGCCCTGAAATCACAGTCAGCGTGACGCAGAATTCAGGGTGGCTCCTCCTGGTTCTGGCCCACCCTATGTCCCAATCTAATCTGGTCCCCCAACATACTCCTGCAGCAGCCCAGGACCATCCCAGGCTCCCCACAACCTCTCTGGATTTCCAAACCTCTTGGCCTTGAAGAACGTCCTGTAGCCGGGCCTGTGTACCCCAGAACCAAGCAGAGAACGTCACAGACACGGCGATCGCTCCTCTCTGCTCTCAACTGTCCCTGCACACTCAGAAAATCCCATCTCTCTATGACCATGGGACCCCAGAACTCTCACCCAAGGACCTGCTGGCAGGACTACAAAGACAAAGCCTTCCACAGAGAAGGACCGGGGGGGGGGGGGGGGGGCGCGGGGTGTGCCAGCCACAAGCCACTGCCAGGCAGTCAGGAACACGGATGATCCACTCCCACTGGCCTCACGAGACTCATTATGTAGCTCCACAAGAAAACCCACAGAATCAACTACCCAGGGTTCAAAGGGTCCCACAGAGGCTAAACCAACCACCAGAGAACCTGCATGGGTCTGACCAAGGTCCTCTGCATAAGCGTCACGGTTGTGTAGCTCGATCTTCTTGTGGGACTCACAACAATGGGCGTGGGGGTATCTCCGACTCTGCTGCCTGCTTTTGGGACCCTTTTCCTCCTACTGTGTTGCCTTGTCCAGCCGCAAAATGAGGGGAGGTACCTAGTCTTACTGCAACCTGATGTGCCATGGCTGGTTGATAGCCATGGGAGGCCTGCCCTTCTCTGAAGAGAAACAGGAGTGGATGGGGGGGGGGGGGTAGAGAGTGAGGGAGACAGGAGGAGGGAGGGGAGGGAGGAGGGAGGGGAGGGAGGAGGGAGGGGAGGGAGGAGGGAGGGGTGTAATATGAGAGAAAAATTAATTTAAGGGGGGGAAAAAGAGACTGGAGTCCTCAGAAAGCCAGACAGGAAGCAAGGCTGCCTGAGTGAGCCGAGGGGACGGGAAAGCGAACACAGCCTTCCGTCCCCAAACCAGCATGGGGTGGCCTGTCTGAAACACACAGGTGTGTCGGCCATGGTGCCTCAGGCCTATAATCCCAGCACTCAGGAAACTGAGAAAGGGGGATTAGCAGAAACTCAAGGCCAGCCTGGGCTACTCAGTGAGTTTGGGGCCAGTCTAGGCTAAAAACGAAATAAAAGCAGGGCCAGAGCTGGCTCAGCAGCTTGCACACTGTCAAGCCTGAGGACCTGACCACCAAGGACCCCCACGATGGGAGAGAACCAACTCCCCCAAGTTGTTCTCTGACCTCTCGGGACAGGCATGCAGCCACTGACATATACATACAGATAAATAACAGAAGAGCAGGACAGGAAATATGTCCATGGTATAGAACTTGTCATGCAAAAGGCCTTGGGACGGACAGATGGACAGACACACACACACACACACACACACACACACACACACACACACACACACACACTCCTCTCCCTCCTCCTCTCCTCCTCCCAGGCAGGAGAATGGCAGGTTTCAGACCAATCTGGTCTACAGAGAGACTCTGAGCCATCTTAGACTACATACCAAGACCCTGTATATAAACAGAACAGAAACACCAACACATAAAGTAATACATC
The DNA here is from genome assembly GCF_049852395.1 of Peromyscus maniculatus bairdii. NCBI lineage: Eukaryota > Metazoa > Chordata > Mammalia > Rodentia > Cricetidae > Peromyscus > Peromyscus maniculatus. Next base: position 4,772,555 of record NC_134873.1, on the reverse strand, counting down.
AGTAACTACTACAGACTATAAAGACAGCAGACACAACAAAGACAGTTTTAGCAGAAAAAATTAAAATAAGGATTCAGGACTGTGGATGGACCTGGACTATTAGGAAGATGCCGGCCACCTCAGTGCTGGGTGAATGGGAGCCATCTGAACAGAGGGGTGGACGGGGACAGACCCACTGCCCACACAAAAGAAAAGCCTGCCCACAGCATGGGGATTCTCAGATCCCACGCTGTCCCTCATTTCTCCCAGACCTTCTTCCTTCCTCTGCCTTGGGCCCCACTGTCCAGTCACCCTATCCCTGCCCAGCCTGTCTGCAATACCCAAGGAAGTGACGCGAGGTACGTTTCCAATGGTGACCACACAGAACACCCTTCCCAACAAACACCGAATACCCGTCCACCAGCCGGGTGGTGGCTCTCTGACCTAAGTGTCTCCTCTGCCCCTGGCTCCAGGCAAGGTCGACTGATACTCCATGTTTGAGCTTTATCCGCAACTCCCAGCCTGCCTGTGCCCGATGCCATGGGGCCCTGTATGATCTAGTGGCCTCGTGCCTCTCGGCTGCGCTCAGCTGTGCAGTCAGACTCCTGCCCAGGGTCCCCAGGGGTGACAAGGGCAATGTAGGTCCCCCAGCTCCTGTCAAGCCACCATGAGACACCCCGGGCTTCAAATCAAGTTTAATAAATAAAATAGCATTGGGCAAAGGCAGTCTCGCGTCACAGTGGCCTCGGTGGGGCGAGGGACGGTCGAGTCCAGCCGCAGAGGCTCACACAGCACCGCTCTGCCAACACCGGGCGGAGCTGCCTGCCCAGGGACCCCACTCCGAACTGTAAACACCAACATAAATAAAATGAGGGAGACCGAGGACAAGACGGACCCAGCCATCCTGCTGGGAGCCTCCAAAGAAATGAGACCCTCAGGACAGGGGGGTGGCAGGGTGGTGCTTCCAGAGCTGTGCCCCAAGATGCCCCAAGGAGAGAGGCAGGAAGGGAACAGACCACCTGCTCCTCACCCACCGAGGCTGCTGAGGCCCCACCTCGGCCCAGGGTGGGGGTGCGGGCAGGAGGCAGTTGGGGTTTAAAGTGCGGCTTTTCCTGAAGTGGAGACGGCGAAGGGCCGAGAAAGGGCGGCCACAGGGCGAGGTATATGGCTCTGTGCCCCAAGGTCCCACGCTGAGCAGAGGCTGGCGGCCACAACTCCGCTGCGGTGGGGGAGAGCTGGCCTGTGGAGAGTGCCCGGGCAGAGGCTGCTGGTGCGGGAGGAGTCCTGCCCACAGCCCCAGGGAGCACTGCCTGCCCAGCCTCCGCTGGCTCGGGGGCCAGTGCCTGGCTCCATGTTGGGACGGGCCCTCTTTGGGCCCAGCTGCCAGGCTGGCTCCATGGCACGGTGGCAGCCTGGGGCTGTGGTGCTGCTGGATGCTGAGGTCTGGGGTCTGTGTGGCCCTGGCCACTTCACTGAGTCCCATCATGTTCTGAAGCAGAGGAGGCACCACGCAGGCCTGCATGGGAGGGGTCAGGAAGACTGACGGGCAGGCCTGGCGGTGCTGCCGTGTCCATTCTGAGCACACATGCCCACAGATGACCAGGGGTCAACAGGTCATCACATTGCACCTACGGGAAACCAAAGCAAGGGTCAGTGGCCAAGCACCCCAGGCCTTGCCCATCTCCACCCACTGCCCCCACCCACAACGCGGCTCTGGTTTCTGCCTGGACAGACTGGTGCACAGTGAGGAGAAGCCTGGCGCCTGCACCCTTACAGCTTTGTGAACAGCGTGAATGTGCTGCTGAGCCGAAAACTACAGGAGCCACGGCGGAGGCACAAACAGGGCCGCAGCCCAGTGGAGGCAGCTGTGGCCCTGGGCCCTGGCCACTGCGGAAGGTGCTCAGGGTGGCACTCACTGTGACAAGGGCTCCGAGCGCAGTGTGGAGGCTGGGCATGCCGGGTGGCCAGTCAGGAAGGGGTCCACATCCCCGATGCCAATGAGTCCAAATTCAGTGACCGACAAGGCCATCTGTGCAGGAGCCATGGGCTCTGCAGTGTCCTCGCTCAAATCCACGGGGCTGGACACCAGGGGCAGCTCCTCAGGTAGGGCGAGGTCCACAGCCAGCCTGGAGCTGGCGTCCAGCTCCGGAGCAGGAGCAGCCGCAGCCGCAGCGGCAGCCGCAGGGAGTTCAGCCAGGGCTGACAGGCTGCTGGGCTGCTGGAGCGAGGCCACAGCAGGCGGCTCATCCAGCGGCTGCAACAGACACGGTCCTGGCTCCGAGGATGGGAGATCATCCGAGCCCACTCCGGGCTGATCGAGTCCACCAGCTGCGACATCCACACTCGGCGGCTCTGAAGGGAGAACAGGGCAGCCCGCGTGAGCAGAGGCTCGGTCCCGACAGCCCCACATGCCCCTCTCAGGTCTCATTCACGCGGGGTCTCCTTAGCCGGCCCAGCCACACAGACAGGTCAGGAGCAGACCATGTCCACAACTCTGTAGCCAGGCATCAGAGGACCCAGAGACGAAACACCAGGACTCTGCTGGGAAGCGTGAGCACTGGACGGTTCTGCAGACCCCCAAGTACCACATGGCACAACAGCGGGAACCATGCAGACACGATGCCAGGCCACTGCGGCCTCTGCCAACAAACAGGAGCAGGAAGTGGAGAGGACTTGCTCACGTCCCCTGCGTGAACGCACTGCTGTCCCTCTGTGTCACAGGGCGGGCAGGGCTGGCATCGGGGGGACCAAGCAGGCTCAGTGCTCACTGTGCAGACTGCTGCAGGCTTCGGGTTCCCCGTCCCCCCCCACAGCCCCGCCTCAGGTGCACTCACCCATGGGCACCCCTGCCTCAGACTCCTGCTCAGGGCACAACCGGGCAGCACCATCGGGGTCAAGGCCATCCAGGTCCTGCTCAGCATCCCTGTGGAGAGAGGGCTGTCAGGGAGACGGGACCCCAGCGAGAGGGGTCGCCCCACCCCCCTCCCACCCTGGCCAGATGACTAGCAAGAGCACGCACGTGGTTCCAGAGGAGACGAACTTCCTCCGGCCCAGCCGCGTCTGCTGGGCAAAGTAGTCGTAGCGCTCAGATTTCTTCCACAGGTAGTAGTACTCCACACACTCGCCTACCGACCTTGTGCGCACCTGTATGGACCACAGGCACGCTTTGGACCTCACCTACGACCCCTCGTCCCCACCGGTGCCCCACCAACTAGCCTGTGGCTGTCCTTCCCTGACACCATGAGCGCCTGCCTCCTGCACCTCAGGCCCTGCACCCAGGGCATCTGCGCTGCTCCCCGTGAGCAGCAAGCTAAGCACACAGGTGCCAGACAGACAGACAGACAGACAGACAGACAGACAGAGCCTCCAGCCAGAGGGCAGGGCAAGTCCAGGCTACTGGCCCATGGACTCAGCTGCTAGTGTGAACGTGGACTTGGGGCCAACCTGAAGACACAGCTGAGGACATGCACTGCCGTGGGGCCCAGCACTGCCCGTCCACACTGTCACCCCAGGAGACACACCTCACACATGGCGTTCACAAGAGAAAGCCCAAGCTGCGTGGGGTGGGGTCCAGGAAGAAGCGAAAGGAAAAGGATGCCAGCCAAGCACCAGTATCCACCTGTTGAATCCAGGTCTCACTCCATGTCCAGCCACCTCCTGTTCCCCTCGCCATGGTAGATGTGCCCTCAAATCACCACCAACTGCAGACATCCTTAAGATGTTTGTGGCTGGAGGTTTGGTCACAGCAACAAGTGAGTGACCAATACAGAAAACTAGTGCTGAAAAGAACCACTGGCTGGACAGACCTGACCACGTGGTCCACACGTGCCACTGGCTGGACAGACCTGACCACGTGGTCCACACGTGCCACTGGCTGGACAGACCTGACCACGTGGTCCACACGTGCCACTGGCCGGACAGACCCGACTACGTGGTCCACACGTGCCACTGGCCGGACAGACCCGACTACGTGGTCCACACGTGCCACTGGCTGGACAGACCCGACCACGTGGTCCACAAGTGACACTGGCCGGACAGACCCGACCACGTGGTCCACACATGCCACTGGCCGGACAGACCTGACCACGTGGTCCACAAGTGCCACTGGCTGGACAGACCTGACCACGTGGTCCACACGTGCCACTGGCCGGACAGACCTGACCACGTGGTCCACAAGTGCCACTGGCCGGACAGACCCAACCACGTGGTCCACACGTGCCACTGGCCAGACAGACCTGACGATGTGGTCCACACGTGCCACTGGCCGGACAGACCTGACCACGTGGTCCACACGTGCCACTGGCTGGACAGACCTGACCACGTGGTCCACAAGTGCCACTTGCTGGACAGACCCGACCACATGGTCCACACGTGCCACTGGCTGGACAGATCTGACCACGTGGTCCACGTGTCTGTGAGGAATGTGAAAGAGTTTGGAACTATGAGCTAGAAGCTCCAGACTCTAGCTCCTAGCAGAGCTTCATGGCCATTCTTGTGGGAATCCAGAAGGGCAGAGTGTGAAGAGAAACGTGCCAGTGGAAGCCATGAGCTCCCCAGCGGGAACATGGCCGGCCTAAGACCGCTTACGCTGCTTTGGCAAAAACTCTAGATTCTCCTGTCTGTTTGCTGAACACTGGAGTGAGGCTGAACTCAAAAGAACAGACACAGCTGGGCACAGTGGGCGCACGGCTTTAACCCCAGCCTTTGGGAGGCAGAGCCAGGGGGATCTTTGTGAGTTCGAGGCCAGCCTGGGCTACAGAGCGAGATCCAGGACAGCCTGGGCTACACAGAGAAACCCTGTCTCGAAAAAATAAAGTAACAGGCACAGCTGCTCCATGGAAGAAATTTCAAGGTAGGACGGCTGCTGTGGGATGTTAATGTATGTCCTGTGGGAGCCCTTCTTGGGTTCCTTGTGGCGTTACCCAGCAGGTTTGCATAGAGGATGATTAGGACCATGGGCCTGAGTGCAGGTGTCTGAGATGGTCTGCACTTGGCTGTACTGGGGGATGGTCTGTATGTCAAGTTGCTCTGATTGGTCAATAAATAAAACCTGATTGGTCGTGGCTAGGCAGGAAGTATAGGCAGGACTAACAGAGGAGAAATAAAAGAACAGGAAGGCAGAAGGAGACACTGCCAGCCACTGCCAGGACAAGCAGCATGTGAAGATGCTGGTAAGCCACGAGCCACGTGGCAGGGTATAGATTTGTAGAAATGCGTTACTTTAAGATATAAGAACAGTTAACAAGAAGCCTGCCACGGCCATACAGTTTGTAAGCAATATAAGTCTCTGTGTTTACTTGGTTGGGTCTGAGCGGCTGTGGGACTGGCGGGTGACAGAGATTTGTCCTGACTGTGGGCAAGGCCGGAAAACTCTAGCTACAGACGGCACTCTCACTGCACACTGCACCTCAAGAGGGACGGCACTCTCACTGCACACTGCACCGTCAAGACGGGAGGGCACTCTCATTGCGCACTGCACCATCAAGATGGGATGGCATTCACTGCACACTGCACCATCAAGACAGGACGGCACTCTCACTGCACACTGCCCCATCAAGATGGGACGGCACTCTCACTGCGCACTGCCCCGTCAAGACGGGATGGCACTCACTGCGCACTGCACCTCAATGTGGGACGGCACTCTCACTGCGCACTGCCCCCTGTCAAGATGGGACGGCACTCTCACTGCGCACTGCCCCGTCAAGATGGGACGCACTCTCACTGCACACTGCCCCGTCAAGATGGGATGCACTCTCACTGCGCACTGCCCCCTGTCAAGACGGGACAGCACTCACTGCGCACTGCCCCCTGTCAAGATGGGACGGCACTCTCACTGCGCACTGCCCCCTGTCAAGATGGGACGGCACTCTCACTGCGCACTGCCCCCTGTCAAGACGGGACGGCACTCACTGCACACTGCCCCCTGTCAAGACGGGACGGCACTCTCACTGCGCACTGCCCCCTGTCAAGACGGGACAGCACTCACTGCGCACTGCCCCCTGTCAAGATGGGATGCACTCTCACTGCGCACTGCCCCCTGTCAAGACGGGACAGCACTCACTGCGCACTGCCCCCTGTCAAGATGGGACGGCACTCTCACTGCGCACTGCCCCCTGTCAAGATGGGACGGCACTCTCACTGCGCACTGCACCTCAAGATGGGACGGCACTCACTGCGCACTGCCCCCTGTCAAGATGGGACGGCACTCACTGCGCACTGCCCCCTGTCAAGATGGGACGGCACTCACTGCGCACTGCACCTCAAGATGGGACGGCACTCACTGCGCACTGCACCTCAAGATGGGATGGCACTCTCACTGCACACTGCCCCATCAAGACAGGACAGCAGCAGCTGCTGCACACTCACTGTGCACCATACACGGCGCCCAGCCAGATCAACAGTGAGAGAACAGAGAATAAAATGTGAGGTTTAGTGGGAAAACGGACCTCAAGCAAGATCCCAGCTACAGCTTGGGCTTCAAATGCAGCTTCGAGCAGAGTCCCTGAGCCGCGCCACGGGAGGGTGGAGCTGACACAGGAACCAGCACCGAAGGCCCCCGACTGTGAAAACCACGTCCACGTGAAAAGAGACTGCGCTGAGGTCACTCAGGGGCCGCTTTCTCAAAGCAAGTGCCTAGGGGAGTCTCCCCAGGAGCAGCCAAGGTGCAGAGGCCACTGCACACGGGACACGGTGCAGTGACAGGAAATGACACAGGACACGGTGCGGTGACAGGAAATGACAGGACACGGTGACAGGAAATGACACGGGACACGGTGACAGGAAATGACACGGAACACGGTGACAGGAAATGACACGGGACATGGTGACAGGAAATGACACAGAACACAGGAAATGACACAGTACACAGTGACAGGAAATGACATGGGACACGGTGACAGGAAATGACACAGGACACGGTGACACGAAATGACACGGGACACAGTGACACGAAATGACACAGGACACGGTGACACGAAATGACAGGACACGGTGACAGGAAATGACAGGACACGGTGACAGGAAATGACAGGACACGGTGACAGGAAATGACAGGACACGGTGACAGGAAATGACAGGACACGGTGACAGGAAATGACACGGACACGGTGACAGGAAATGACAGGATACGGTGACAGGAAATGACACGGGACACAGTGACAGGAAATGACAGGACACGGTGACAGGAAATGACAGGACACGGTGACAGGAAATGACAGGACACGGTGACAGGAAATGACACAGGACACGGTGACAGGAAATGACAGGACACGGTGACAGGAAATGACAGGACACGGTGACAGGAAATGACACAGGACACGGTGACAGGAAATGACAGGACACGGTGACAGGAAATGACACAGGACACGGTGACAGGAAATGACAGGACACGGTGACAGGAAATGACAGGACACGGTGACAGGAAATGACAGGACACGGTGAGAGGAAATGACACAGGACACGGTGACAGGAAATGACACAGGACACGGTGACAGGAAATGACACGGGAAACGGTGACAGGAAATGACAGGACACGGTGACAGGAAATGACACAGGACACGGTGACAGGAAATGACAGGACACGGTGACAGGAAATGACACAAGACACGGTGACAGGAAATGACACGGACACAGTGACAGGAAATGACACAGGACACGGTGACAGGAAATGACAGGACACGGTGAGAGGAAATGACACAGGACACGGTGAGAGGAAATGACAGGACACGGTGACAGGAAATGACACGGGACACGGTGACAGGAAATGACACAGGACACGGTGAGAGGAAATGACAGGACACGGTGCAGTGCCAGGCTGAGATGGCGCCATGGCCACCCTGCGCCCACAGCTCAGACCTGGGTCACTCCTACTTCACTGTCCAGCTGTGTCCCGCCCCATCCACCAGGCCCTCCCACCTGCCGTCCCCGGACTCACAGTCCCACCCCAGCCTAGGACACGGCCCACTTCAGAGCCCCAGAGTCTGGATGCCCCCTAGACAGCACGCACCGCCCCTCCTCGGAGGGCCAAGCAGGCCGGGCCCAGCCCTGGGCTCCACATCGCCCTCCTGAGCTCACCCCTGCACCACCCACCGCTCACTAAAGCTGACACCAACCCCCCCACCCCCAGTGACCGGGTCCCAGCACAAGGCTGAAGCAGGGCTGGACTGCCAGCAGTGACAGAACCTGACAACCAGCAGGGACGGAGCTGAGAACCGTCAGCCCAGAGCAGGGCCAGAGGCATGCAGGCAGGGCCCGCCCGGGGGACTCCGGTCTGCGAAGGGAAGGAAGACCCGGTGGAGCACTGAGGCAGGAGCCCCGGGGCACACAGGTGACAGGGCCAGCAGGGTGCGGGGTGAGGAGGAGGCCTGGAGAACGTGCTGGGGGAGCCGGGGGAGCCGGGGGAGCCGGCGGCGGCAGGGCAGGTCTGGCAGGAGCGTGAGCCTCACCCACCTTGTTGGCCTGGATCAGGTGGAAGTTCTTCCCGTGAACACGGAAGCCGTGTTCAAAGTTCCTGCACTCCTCCTCGCTCCAGGCACAGAGGCCATCTGCAAAGAGAGGGGAGCGCTCAGGCAGCTGAGGGCAGCAGGGCAGCAGGGGAGCCCAGGGCTGCAGCTCACCTCGGATCACCTTGACGTTGAACCTCAGCCTGCGCAGGGCCTCCTCCACGTTGAAATTACACTTCACCAGCTCGTACAGCGCCTGGGGCAGAGCATGGTTTACCTTTCCCACCAGCCTACCAGGGCGGGCACAGAGGGTGCCTACACCACATGCCGCACCAGCACCATGACCCAGAGCCACGTGCCACACCCACACCACAGCCCAAGAGCCACGTGTCACACCCACACCACAGCCCCAGAGCCACGTGCCACACCCACACCACAGCCCCAGAGCCACGTGCCACGCCCACACCACCGCCCCAGAGCCATGTGCCACGCCCACACCACAGCCCCAGAGCCACGTGCCACGCCCACACCACAGCCCCAGAGCCACGTGCCACGCCCACACCACAGCCCCAGAGCCACGTGCCACGCCCACACCCGGGCCCCCTGAGCTCCAATGGTGCCAGCACTGATGGCCGTCAGGAGTGACAAGCAGCACTGACACCAAGGCCCCCACCAGTGCGTTCAGTGTGAAGTCCGTCCCACTGGCCACACTGCCTGGCCATTCCCTGGCTGCTGCCCGGCGCGTGGCCCTACCTGCTCACTGTCCTTAACCACCTCGCCCTCCGGGACCTGGGGGCCGGCCACCTCCTGCCACCTGCGCTTCACGGCCCTGTACAGGAACTCCTCCACCTCCCGCTCTGGCAGCACGCTGGGGCTCCACAGCAGCTGGTCTTCGTTTTCATAGACTGTGGGCAGAGGCTGCGAGTCAGGTGTGACCATGGCCACCCACACCCGGGGAGCCAGGGCAGGCGCCTCAGCACCTCCACTGGGTAGAACCAACTCCCGGTACGTGCGGCTCAGCATCACACTGACCCAAGCTGGCTATGAGCACTGAGGGAAGAGTCAGAAGAGGGGGACGACAAAGATGGGGTGCGTGCCAGCAAACTGCCCACCAGCAGGTCCCAGGTAGTTCTGGGGCGTGAGGAGTACTTCCCCTCAGGGTGTCACAAACAGTCCCGACCGAGGCAGTGCCACTCAGGTGCCCGTCTGCAGACAGAGCTTCGGCACACGGCGAGCACAGCAGAAACAGAGCGGACAGCAACAGAGCGTGTCCAGAGCGGTGGGGCTCGCTACGATCCCAGCCCCAGGGCGTCGGCCGGGATCAGTCAGAGCCAGTCCACACACAGAATGTTCTAGGCCAGCCTGAACTACAACAGACCGTGTCTCAAAAAAGGGAAAATGAAACAAAGAAAAGAAATAAAAACAACACACAGACGGAAGTCTATGAACTCAGTGGAATCAGTCATTTAAAGTTCACAGATCTCTGGGAATCCCAGGCCAGCCTGGTTACAAAGAGAAACTTTGTTTCAAAAAACAAAACCAGTAAAACCAAAAGTGAACCACAGCCCAGACCACTTCTCCGGAGAACTCTAACACACCCTTCCTGGGACAGGCTCGGTCTTCCCCACTCTGAAGAAAGGCAACTGCAACACTTCCACCAGGCAGCGTACCTGGTGCTAACATGTGACAAGGGGTAAACCCTGACTGCAGGCCACTGCCTGTGAGCACACACAAGCCCACCCAAGGCGGCCTGGGCGCGTCAGACTCTCCCAGCGACTCTGCGGCAGGCAGTGGCTGTAGACGTGCACAGTGGTCACCCTGCTGCGGCCCGCAGAGCTGAGCTCGCTGGACCTGCACTGTCCACCTACCTGCCTCAATCCACTGTGCTTAGGCATGCTGCTTCCATTTAGTGCCTGGCTACGGTGTGCCTGGCTACGGTGTGGCTGGGGACGTGTGGCTGGGGACCCGTGGCTGGGGATGTGTGGCCGGGGATGTGTGGCCGGGGATGTGTGGCTGGGGACCCATGGCCGAGCATGTGGCCGAGGTTCACTATGCAGGGCCCCTCAAACATAGGCTGGTGTGTCTTGTGCTGGGTCACCATGTTGGGGTATGTGAAGGTCAAACCCGGCCCCCAGTCCCTGACTCACACTGCTTCCTGTCCACCACGAGGCAGCCCCCTCTGCCACATGCTCCCCGTGCCATGTTCTTTTGCCTGGGCACATGGTGCTCAACAACCAGGGACCAACCCTCTGAAACTGTGAGCCAAAATAGATTTTTGTGCACGCACGCACACACACACACGCACACACACACACACGCACACACACACACACACACACACACACACAGAGTCTAAAGTGAACCACCCTGCTGCTTCTCACTCCCAGGCATCTGGTCGCAGCAGCAGCAATGGAGTGAATCCCTGCTGTAGATCTGACCCCCACCCCAGGGCACGGCCCCACCAGTCTCCAGGAAGCATTCAACAGCCTGCCTGGAAGACACCACTGCAGCTCCACAGGTAACTGCAGACGGACCAAAAGTGCCAAGGAAGGCACCAGACACAACAGTCGCCAGGAGGGAGGAGCCTCCCTGCCACGCACACACCTGTTCGGAAGGACTGGGAAGCACAGCAAGCGCCGTCTACGGCTTAGAGAGCCCAGCGTAAGAAGACCATGAGCAGCAGTGGGAACAACCCATGTGTCAGGGCTGCTCCAGAAGGCAGGCCGGCCCAGAGCACACACCGGACACCCCGCACACAACTCATTCTCCACCAACCGAGGGCAGCAGCTGACTGAGGGGCTCCTCGTCAGCTGAGGCGTCGGCCCTGAGCACTGTCTCTGAGCATGGACAAGTGAGGACGGGCTCCATGGTCACCTCGAATGGACCCACAAGTACAGTGAACGAGACAGAGAAACGAGAGCTGGGCAGGAAAGGTGCTTGCGGCCAAGCCTGACATGAAGTCTGAGCCGTGGAACCCAAGTGGTACGACAATCTGCAGGCAGTCCTCCGACCTCCACATGCGCACACACACACACACATTGTAGATATAACATGTGTATATAAAAACGTAAAGAAAGAAGCTAATCTGCCCCCAGCGAATGACATAAAATATACACAACAACCCACAAAGCATCGTCCAGATGCTGCACAGACAGACAGACTGAGGCCATCTTGAGAGCAGGAGGGCAAGCCACGAGCTGGGGACTAGCAGCAGCAGAAGCAACCGGGCCGTGTCCTAAACATGCAAATAGCTCCTACCAACCCTCAAGGCGCTGTACAGAGGGTAGGTGCGCAGCGCAGGGCACAAGGCAGGTGGAGGCACCTGCAACGCCTGCTCGCCGGGGAGCCCCAGCCACCAAGAGAAGAGTGCGCGACTGAGGACACCCGGCCTGCAGCCCGCAAGCAGCACACCGCAGGGGCAGTCGCAGGGGCAGACCCGGAGCAAGGCCACAGGAGGCGCTGCTACCAGAGGCGCGCAGAGGAAGAACCTGAGTGACATCTACGGCTGGGTGCACGACAGGTCTGGGCTGGGGACACAGTGGGGAACGGCAGGGGCCGTGCTGCTGGGTCGGTGTCTCTGGGCCCCGCCCTGGGTGTCCCCGGGCCTGTGACTAAACGGGCACACTCTGCACAGCCCGTACCCCAGCAGTCACCCCCAGGAAGTGCGCTGTCAGCAGTCCTGGCCCGGCATGCAGGGGACAAGAAGTGCAGACAGGAAGTGACCTCCCAGATCAAGGAGCACTTAGGGGACACAGGAGCAGCAAGCACATGGCCCGGGGGAGGCCCGGGGAGACACCAGACCCGTTCAGGGAAGGACGCTGTTGGCACTGCCGGCAGAGACCGAGGGTGGTGGGGACCATGGCTGGCCGGGCCACTGCCCTCGGGCACTGCTAAGGACGGTGAACTCCACCTGCAGACAGCAAGCAGAAGCTTGCTACGGTGACACTTCCCCACCGAGCCTCCCGAGAGCCACTTACTCTTGTCACAGTGTCGGTTCAGGTGCAGGATGTTGAGGTCAGCTTGGAACTGAGGTCCCACCATGATCTCCTGCAGGGGCAAGGCAGGGGCAGGAAGTGAATGGCAGACATGAAGCTGGAGCCCCACAGGCCATGGGCTCCAAGCAGAGGCTGCCGCCCAGAGCTGTCACCCGGTGCCAGTGCCCACTCCTGCACTCTGGTGGGTGAGACACAACCCCCTGCTGCCTGGCCCTGCACAGCCCTGCAGGGTGCCGGGTCACATCACATGCGGGGTCAGTCATCCTCAGAGCAGCGGAAGCACAACCCAGGTCCAGACACACAGTGGCCCTCCACCCTGAGCCACAGGGCCATCCCGCCTCTGAGGGGGGCTCGAAGCCTGTGGGCTCCCAGAGGCACACTGGGTAATCACGCAGCTCCGCACCTTCTTACACTTGTTGGCAGGAAGCGCGTCCTCCTCAGTGTCGGAGGAGGCCGAGGAGCCAGGGCCGTTATCACCTGCCAAGAACCGAGCTGGAGAGAGACAGGCAGTGAGGGACACCCACCGGGGGACGGCCGGCCCTTCCAGAGGCCTCAATGGCAGCCTATTTGGCTGCCCCCAACCCGCACCATGGCCACCCAGCTACCAGACGCTAACAGGCTGGCAGGCCTGGAGAGCACCTATGACAGCCTGAGGCCACCGTCCCTGGACTGCCAGGCACGGATCCATTTCTGTCTCACTCAATCCAAACCCACCCCCACCCAGGGCCACCGTGGCATCTCCCCTGCAAAGCCCCCAAGCCCAGGCCAGGTGTGCACGCCTATGTGACACACAGATACAATGGGGAAGGGCCCGTGACACCTACACCCGCTCTGATTATGAAAGAGGTCCGAGGCCTCATGGGAGGTGACAGACGGGGTGAGGTCATCAGCAGAGGACTGCGTCTCTTCCTCTTCTTCCCCAGAAAGCAAATCCTTGGCTATCTGCTCCTTTGAACGGGACAGGAAACAAAGTGTGGCAATTACTTTACCTACACCCAACACCAACACCAACACAAAAGGCCAAGCCTGCTGGGCAAAGGGGAAGGAGATGGCTGGCTCAAGCCATCGTCTGTGCTGGACTGAGATGCAGACTCCACATGCCCTCGGGGCTCCAGCTCATTTCCCAGTCACAGTTCCCCAGGATGGCGTCTATCACCTGGGACCAGAATGGCTGTCGGCCCAACCCCAGGGCAGGGTCACCGTGGTTGTACCAGTGAGGACGGGGCGGGAGAGCAACCATCACACTTGATGACCGAGTAGCTCCCGTAGCCTGGGCCTGGCATCCCTCCTGCTCGCCTCCCACTCGGGGCAGCCAGGCGCCTCCCTGGGGCCCTTTCAGGGAGACTCCCACTCACCTTGTCCAAGGTCATGTCCGGGAGGGTTGGGGCAGCGTCTCCGCCCTCGCTCTCCTGCTCAGAGATGGGGTCTGACGACTCGTACCCATACAATGCAAGCAGCTCATCCAGGGGCATGTCACTGCTCTGGGAAGGAGCACAGGGCACATCAGGGGTCGGCGAGGCCTAGGGCTGTGCCCGGGTCCCGCCGACCCCTTGATGCTCCTCAGCAAGTCCCCGTGGGGCGGTCGGCCTGCATCAGGACCACCCAGGAGATAAGCGGTACCGAGACAGCAGGCGTGAGCACCAGCCAAGGCTTCGGGGAGCAGGGCAGGCTCTGAGGCCGGCGGGCCAGCACGGTGCTATGCAACCCATACGTGCACGGGGCTGGACCGCATGGAGACCGAGGGGAGCCACTGGACACAGACTGGTGAGTCAACACACCTGGGCGATGAAGTCCTTGTCCAGCTCCTCCTCCTCCGGCTTGTCAGGGCACTGCGGGGCCTCGGCACACCCCTCTCGGAGGCTGTAGTTCTGTGACAGGAGCTCGGCGAGGTTAAACTGATGGTCTGCAGAGCCCATGGATACCACTGTGGAAGAGTTCAGCGGGTGGGCAGAGTGTGGGGACTCAGGAGGTCTGGAGGGACAGAGACTGGGCAGGAGCAGATGGGTCTGGAAGGGCACTGGGGCCGGAAGCGGGGAGGCATCAGTCAGGGGACAGTGGAGGGTACGGGAGGGGGTCCCAGGTCCAGCCCCACAGCCACAGCCCTGGCTCCCAATACACATATGGGGCGCCAGGTTCTGCTATCTGCAGGGCCACATCCATGTGTGGCAGAAACCTGCACCACGTCACCCTCACGGGCCCACAGCAGATGACCAGCAGACTGCTAGAGACCTTAAAGCCACCAGGCATGCAGCCACCTCAAGGAGGGTCCTCAAGGCCGTTCTCAGTTAGCTAGTCACTGTCCCACAGCTCCAAGGATAGGGAGTGTCCTGACCACTGTGCACACCTCCACCTGATGGGACGCTGAGCCTCCCTGGACTCTCACCCATGCCGAGCGGTCATGCCGAGCAAGGGGTCTGTCTGTGGAGGTCTGGGGCAGAAGGGGTAAGGATGGTACCTGCCGTGGTCTGCAAGCTGGGCTCCCGGGGGCACAGGCTATGTGCAAGGCAGGAGGTCACTCGAGGACTCTGCCTCTCCAGCGAGGAGGCCTGCAAAGACAGGAAGGTGGCGCTGGCCCGGGGGCAGAACCCACCAGCAGACCTCACGGCGCTACTGGGTAACCCTGAGAACTGCAGGGGAAGCAGCCCGGGGACGTCCAATCACAGCTCCAGTGCGGAGGGACCTTGAAGACACGGGGCTTGTGACAGATACAGACACAGGATAGATACACTTGTAACACTCCTGACAAAGCAGAGTGGAACTGGACTCAAGCATCCCGTGGCTGGGGAGAGCATGGGTCTAGAAGTGAAAGCCGCAGCTGTACGGGCCCCACTGCACGGAGAAGAGGTGACTCCGATGTCAGGGCCGCAAACGCCCCCACTCCATCAACACCGGCCAAGGCCCCAGTGTCACTGCAAGAGAATGAAATGGGACAGAGGACAGACACCTCCTCCAGCTGGTGACACTGAGGTAGTTGGCTAAACGCCATCTTGGTCCCACTTTCCAGCAATGGCCACTCCCCTAAATTAAGGAAACAACCCCCCCCCCCTCACGCAGCCGGGACATATACAGCACATGCTCCCTGAGACACGGCCATGTTGACAGAGAAGCAACTGGCATGAGAAAGGATAACCACGTTCCTGGCCAAGGTCCCCACACTGGAAGACCCCACCCTCTGAAGTGACCTAGACAGCCCACACCACCTGAGCTGTAGAACTGAGGAGCCAATTCCAAACAGCACACGTGGACCCAGAAGAGCCACCACCATCCCGCAATGAGATACTCCCAATTTCAGAAACGACTCAAGAGTCAAAAACATCTCAGCATGGTGGTGTGGGCCCACAACTGGGACCTCAGAGACAAACTCCTCAATGGCCTGGACACACACGTGTAATACACACAACCGAACAGACCGGCACTCATATGCCTGGACTCACGGGATGGAGAGGAAACACCAGCAAAGCACCTATCAGAACAGAGCGCACACTCCGTGAGTGAGCCCAGAATGGGGAGGCGCACCAGAGCCCATGTGCACCAGAACGGCTTGGAGGCATCCCCAAAGTCACACTGCCCTGAGACCTGCACCTCTGCTCCAGGAGAGAGGAAACTACGCCGGAGAACCATTCACCTCAATCACAAGTGGGAGGAACATGTCTACCCGCTGAACAAAAAGAACTCCGCAGAGTACCACACAGCCATGAACAAGAGCGAGGATCTCACACACATCACCAAAACAAGGGGGGACCTTACAAGCACTACACAGAAAAGGCCACACAGTGTGGGGGGTACCATGATGGGCAATGTCCACCAGGGGTGAATCCAGAGACGGGGTTTGTACTGGCTGAGTGCTGGGAAGAGGACGGAGTGACTGCCCGGGGGAACAGGGCTTCCTTTAGAGGTAACAGAGTGCTCTCAAACTGATTGTGTTGGCAGTTACACAACTCTAAAAATACCAAAAGCCGCCGAACTGTACACACTAAACGGGAAACAGACAGGGTGCACCTCAGCAAAGCTGTTGCCACAAAATAACAACAATGTGGGGCAGGAGGTGGCTCAGCGGCTCAGAGCACGGGTACAATTCCCAGCACACAGCAGCTCACAACCATGCCCCTCCAGTTCCACATCCTGCGCCCTCTTCTGGCAAAACACTCATACACAAGAAATAAAGATACCTCTTTTTTCCCTTCCAAAAGTTAGAATGATAAAGAAAGTTTGAAGCTGGGCGGTGGTCGCGCACACCTTTAATCCTAGGACTTGGGAGGCAGAGCCAGGCGGATCTCTGAGTTCGAAGCCAGCCTGGGCTACAGAGTGAGTTCCAGGAAAGGCACAAAGCTACACAGAGAAACCCTGTCTGGGGGGGGGGGGGAAGAAAAAGAAAAAAAGAAAAAACAAAAACAAAAAGAAAGTTTGAAACTTAAAACACTGTGGCACTAGGTTCTTAGAGAACCTCAGAGGTGAAGCATTCATCTGCCCCAGAAGAGAAACAAGGAAACTCCAGTTCAGAGCAATCAAGTTACTTACTCAAGCAACACCAAGCAAGACTCCAAAAGCCCCTCAGCCGGGCCCCGCCCCTCAGCCGGGCCCCGCCCCTCAGCCGGGCCCCGCCCCTCATCCGGGCCCCGCCCCTCGGCCGGGCCCCACCCCTCAGCCAGGCCCCGCCCCTCTGCCGGGCCCCTCCACTGCACCCTGACATGCAAGGGGTGGTGGGAGGCGCAGGGCTGCATCCTCCTGGGATGATGTGCCAGGAAGCCCCCAAGGTTCTAGTTCAGGAGTGACCACAGCCCAACCAGCTTTTGAGGGGGCCCTCCCCTTGGGGGGCCGAGGGCTCAGAAAGCTAGAGCAGAGGATGAGGGGCCCACCTGGGGCAGCCGCAGGGGCTGGCTGCAGGGAAGGAACACAGCACTCAGGCAGGCTGTCAGGCAGGCTGTACCTGGTGTGGTGAGGCGAGGCGTCCTAACCTCCTTGGAACACAGGCTACGACCACCCCCACAGGCCAATGGGAAGGTATAGGGAGGGTGCCCCAGTGTCCTTGGAACCACGCCCAGGGACTGGCCCTCCGTCCCTGCGGTCAGGAGCCCTAACTAGCAACAGTCCCGCAGCCTCATTATCCAGACAGAGTGAGAAGAACCTCCCGCTTCATGTCGGGGCTCCTCGGTGGGGTCGGACCTAAACAGGGGCTCAGGCAGAGAGGAGCTGAGAACAGAACAGTGGGAGACACAGCCACTCGGGCCAAGTTCATCTCCAGGTGCCCCTCCAGGTCCCCAAGACTGACTGACCAAGGCATACACATAGACATGGTCACTGGAAACCAGGCACATCACTTAAATGCCTCTTTAAAGGGTGGGTTCGCAGGACCTATTTCCCCACGGCAAAGACAAAGGCCAACAGAGCCCCTCAGATCTCTGCAGGCGGCTCCCTAAGACGGTCCAGTTGACAGCAGGACAAACACCAGAGGCTGGTCCCCAAGGAAGAGGCCAGAGGCAAGCGGGTCCCCCAGCCATGCCTCTGAGAACAGAAGTTACAAGTGGGTTGGCATGGACGCCATCACCCTGACTTCTTAGACGGCCAGGGAGATGGAGGGCACCCGGGATCCAGCCCGACTGTAGAGGGACGGGTCCCAGCACTCCACCTAGCATCTTCTGAAGCACGGTGGCCATGCTGAGAGGGAGCCTCATGCATGTGTGGCAGCCCACAGCCCCACAGGACAGCCTCAGCACTAGCTCCGAGCCCAGTTACCTACAAATGGCAACCCACAAGAGGCCGAGCGAACGCCAAGAATTATGAGCGGTCAGAACAAATGAATACTGAGGAGTCAAAAGAGCAAGACGCAAGGGCGCTGACCCACATCCACAGCAGGCAAGGGCCCCCGAGTCCGTGCCCCAGCCTCACCCCTCCACCGTGGCAGCTAGGACATCCCGAGAGACGGGTTGAGCCTGTCTCCACCCACATGGAGCTAGGACACGGGACAACAGACAGATAGGGGCTAAGGCACGGGAATGAAGAAAACAAGGAAGCGCTGGGCAGCTGAAGTCAGGGGGGCGCCCCGGGGCCAGAGAGGGTGGGACAACCGGCAGGCAGCTCCATGGGAATTCAGAGCACTAGAAAGGAGTCCAGGGGGTAGGTGGTCTCCTGAGGACCCAAAGGGTAGGCACAGTGAAAAGATGTGGCGGACAAGCCACTAGGGCTCCCACAGCTCAGAGAGATGGCGGTCTCCGGGGTCTACCCTCCACTGAGACACACACTAACCAAGCAGCTGGCACAGAGGACTTCTGGATGCCCGGGTCCACTTTTGTGACTTAAACACATATGGACACAGGAGAAGATGTGTCAGGAAGCCACGGGCCCTCTCAGCTATGGGAAGACACCACCGGGCTCCCACTGAGATGAAGGAACTGAGGCCGACCGCTTCAGAATCCCACACTCCAGGGCAGGACATAGGCACAGTCTGAGAAGTCTCCACCGCCCAAGCCACCCAGGGCAGAGCAGCCTCCCTGGGGCCCAGGAGCACCCACTCTGCCACCATGTCCCGAAAGCTGATCTGCGTTTCCTTCACAAGGACTCAGTTTCCCCAAAGGCCCCCTCAAGAAGCAACTAAGCCCGTAAGAAACCTCCGGATCAACCAGCCAGCGAGGTCCAACGGGGCCCCCAGAGCCCGGCCCTGTGGCCCACGCGCGGGCCTGTTGCTACCCCAGCGGCCCCCACTCGCGCACCGTGCTGAGTTCCAGTCCCGGAGTGGAGGGTTCGCGGCGCCTCGACGGGGGCTGGTCCCGGGGTTCAGCGGCCGCACCCCGCGGTGCAGGTCAGCTCTGGGCTCAGCCCCGCAGCCCCGCGCGCGCGGGGAGGCCCGCGCCCTAGCTAGCTCCTGCAGCCACACCAACTCCACGCGCGAAACTTTCCGCTCGCGCGGCGCCGCGGACTCCGCGCCGTGCTCACCCCCGGCGCGCCGGGCCGCGGCCCCCGCGTCGCCGTCCCGCACTGCCAGCGCCGCCCACCCACCCCGTCCGCAGCGCCCTCCCGCCGCGCGGCCCCGGGTCTCGGCCCGGCACCCGGCCGCCCGCGCCTCGCGCCCCTCCCCCCGGCCCGCGCATGCGCACCGTAGCTGAGATGGGGGGGTGGCGGGCGCCCGCGGGGCTCACGCTCCGGCCCGGGGATGGTGGGGAGGCTCGGGGCGCTCGGGTGGGGAGAGCACGGGCCGGACCGGGTCGGCCCGGGGCAGCGTGTGGGAGGGGCCGCTGCCCAGCCGCTCACTCACCTCCGCCATGGCCGAGCGTGCGCGCGGGAGGCGGCGGCCGCGCGGGTCCCCGGATGCGGTGCCGCGCGCTTATTGGCGGAGGCGCTGGGAGGCGGGGTGGGGCGGGCCGCGGGAGGCGCGTAGTAGGTGTGCTGGGGCGGAGCGGAGGTCTAGAGCCCCGGTGGGCCCCGCCCGGGCATCAGCCAACCAGCTGGTTCTCGTGTGCATGCCCAGCCACCGAGCGGGCACTGTCCACAGGTGAGGGAGGTGGCACCGAGGTGAGGGGGGCAGTCCAGAGGTGTAGGGGGATGGTCCAGAAGTGGGGGGCAGTCCAGAGGTGTAGGGGGATGGTCCAGAAGTGGGGGGCAGTCCAGAGGTGAGGGGGTCAGTCCAGAGGTGTAGGGGGATGGTCCAGAGGTGTAGGGGGATGGTCCAGAGGTGTAGAGGGATGGTCCAGAGGTGGGGGGCAGTCCAGAGGTGGGGGGCAGTCCAGAGGTGGGGGGCAGTCCAGAGGTGTAGGGGAATGATCCAGAGGTGGGGGGCAGTCCAGAGGTGCAGGGGAATGGTCCAGAGGTGGGGGGCAGTCCAGAGGTGTAGGGGAATGGTCCAGAGGTGACGGGGGCAGTCCAGAGGTGGGGGGCAATCTACAAGGGAGAGGTCCACAGGTGAGGAGGAACAGTCTACAAATGAAGATGTCCCACAGGCCAGGCGCCAGTGTATTAGTGCGGCGGGGGGTGGGGGGGGGGTGTTTGTCCTAAAGTGAAGTGGATGGTCTGGAGGTGAGGGCGATGGTCCAGAGGCAATGGGGGCAGGTGAGAGATGAAGTCCAGAGATGAAGGGTTCAGTCCACAGATGTGGGGGCGGGTAGTCCTGAAGTGAGGGGCGATGGTCTAGAGATGAGAGGGGATGGTCCTGAGGTGAGGGATGCAGGCCAGGGGGTACAGAGAGCAGGAGCACGTGGAAGCCTCGGGAACAGGTGCACAGGGCTTGCTGGTGTCAGGATGGCGACAGGCAGAATGGGAGACACTTGGTGACACTCGGGTAGGCAGACCTGGGTCTGCAGCGGCAAAGGCCTCTGGTCTACATGAGTCACCCGATGACCCTTCCCATTGGGACCAGGAGCAACTGAGCTGGGAGGTGCCGGCACCGCTGGAGTGCTGGTAGAAAAAGGTCTGCCTCCCGCCCCTGAGCCGGGGTCCACTCCTCCACGCCTTAGTTCATGACCATCACATCTGCTGGGCCCTGGGGTCAAGATTCCTCAGGCCAAGCTAAAAAAAAAAAAGTTGGTGGGTTCATTCACTCCATCAACTAAGCACGTATACTATACAGCTGCCCACTGCATGCTGAATCCAGAAGTCCAGGGAGGCTTTGAGACATTTCAACAGGCACAAGATGAAGCTGAGGAGAAAGGCTGCGTCGGTCTAGAGAGCTGTGCCAGGGATCACTAGAGAAAGACAAGCATGTTGGCTCACACTTGTAACTCCAGTGCCTGGGACACTGAGACCTGAGGGCTCCTATCGGTTTGAGGCCAGCATGGGCTATAGAGTGAGACCCTGCCTCAAGGAACCAAATTAAATCTGGGTATAGTGATGCACGCCCTTATTCCCAGCACTCAAGAGTCAGGCAGGCGGATCTCTGTGAGTTCAAGGCCAGCCTGGTCTACATAGCGAGTTCCAGACCAGCCAGGGCTGCATAGAGACACCCTGTATCAAAACAAACAAACCCACAAACAAAAATCCAAATTAATCGATCGCCAGACATTAGGCAATTGGACAAGTGGATGAAGTGAAAGACTCTTCAAGATGGGGACTTCCTTCCCCATGGACTGGATGGTTGTCATGGAGAACTGAGGTACCCTTTGGCCAGGTGGTAAACATGAGCATCCCTAGAGAAGGCAGGTGATGCTAGACCAGCATCTCTCACCCAGGCCAGAGTGCAGAAACTGTTGACAGAGGCGTGGGCTCCAGGCAAACATTCTGTTCAACGGTAGGGACTGTATTCTCCAGAACTTCCAGAGCAGAAGAGGGAGAGCTGTAGAAGTTATGTAGAAGCCGAAGAAGAAGTCTTCCAGGTCCATCAACAACATATAGTGCTTGATACTGAATGACCTAGAAGGGAAGGGAAATGCCACATAAGATTCTAAGGCTTGATCGATTCAACCAGATGTAAAGAGTTGGGTCAGTGCTGAGTTTCCCAAAATTGATATCTTAGGGATCTGCAAGAGACTATTCTTGTTTGAAAATTCACAGTGAAGCCAGGTGCGGTAGCTCAGACCTGTAATCTCTCCGTTGACTAGGCTAAGGCAGGGGTTGCTGTAAGACCAAGGCCAGCCTGCGTTAGAGTGACTTCACCATGGGATATAGACTGGAACATTGCCCAAAGGGGCCGGGGAGCAGCTCAGCAGCCCCTTGCCACTTAAGAGCTCTGGCCGCTCTTACAGAGGACCCAAGTTCCATCCCTAGTACCCACATAGCAGCTCACAGCTACCTATAACTCCAGATCAAGGGAATCCAATGTCGTCTTCTGGCTTGCAAGGGTACCTGCATGAATGTGGTACACATACATACACTCAAATGCATACACAGAAAATAAAAAATAAATCTGAATAAAACAGGATGGAGAGATGCAGAGAACACAAGGTTGCTTCCCAGCACACACATGGCGGTTGGTTCCCAACCATCTGTAACTCAGAGGCTTTGTCACCATGGTCCTTCCATGCAGTCCCGCCCCCTTCACCCTCTGGCCCAGTACCATGTGAACTTCCCTAGTAGCCAAAACATCTGTTCACCTTTAGGGTTCCTACAACAGACTGAAGTGTGATCCCCAAAGCCAAACTTGGTAGGCCAGTGAGTTAATTGGATTTACAGAGTTGTGCACAACCCCAAAGCAGCTGGACCACCAACACGTCTCACCCAGGAATGGATGATAATGTCCCCATAGCTGTGTAGATGGGGTTCTCCTTTCAGACATCCCTCCACACTCTGTGAACTCTGTCATCTCCTGAGGCAGACTGGGATCGCACTCCGCTGGGAGGGTGGTATGGGAAGGAAAGGTATCTCAGATGAGGGCTAATGTCAGTGCTCATCCCCTTCTGTGAAGGAACATCAACAGGACAAGTAGTCATGACTGCCTTGATGAAGGTGGTAATGGCTGTTAGGCTCAGAAGGACAGCATTCCACAACACCCAGGCGGACCCCAATGGTGACCTCAGTGTCTTCCTGCCCATAATGTCTCAAAGCCCATTATGTCAAAATATGGCTTGAGTCATATTCTCAAAGATTTTAAATAACGTACTGAAGGACTACCTTGATGTGTCAAGACTGCTCCAAAAGAATACCACAGCCAAGATGGAAGATGTGCACATCTTTGCTGCTCGGGAGCCAGAGGCAGGAGGATCACTTGAGCCCAAGAGTTCGAGGACAGTGTGGTGGTGTAGCAGGTTATCTTAGTTGCTTTTAAATTGCCATGACAAAATACCATGACCATGGCAACTTGTGGGAGGAAAAGTGTTTAAATTGGAGCTTACAGTTCAGAGAGTGAGTCCATGACCATCACAGGCAGGGAGGTGACAGGCAAGCAGGCAAGGTGCTGGAGCAGTAACTGAGAACTTACATCTGAACCACGAGCCCAAGGCAGAGAGACAGACAGACAGACAGACAGACAGACAGACAGACAGACCTGGGGATAGTGTGGGTGTTTGAAACCTCCAAACTAGTGGCACACCTCCCCCAACAAGGCCACACCTTCTAGTCCTTTCCAAACAGTTCCACCAGCTGGGGACCAAATGTTCAAACAAACAACCACCACACAAGAAACATCTCAATAATGATAATGCCACAAATGGGTTATAAAGGGCATAAATTAAATCTGGCATATTGAACTAGGCAGTGGTGGCATTCTTTACTCCCAGCACTCGGGAGGCAGAGGCAGACAGATCTCTGAGTTCAAGGCCAGCCTGGTCTACAGATCAAGTTCCAGGACAGCCAGGGCTACACAGAGAAACCTTGTCTCGGAAATAATAATAATAATAATAATAATAATAATAATAATAATAATAATAATAAACTGGCATATTGCCCCCCATGTTAATCCTAGCACTTGGAGGGCTCAAGTCAGGAGGATCCAGTCTCAAAACCTGCTTCCATGGAAATGTATTCCCAGAGTAGGGGAGAAGGTTTAGTAAAGCACCTGCCGCAAAGTGTGAAGAGCTGAGTTCGCATCCCTGGCACTTAGTATAGAAGCCAGATCTACGCATCTGTAGCCAGCTCTGGGGGTGTGGAGACAGGTGGGTCCCAAAACTCACTGGCTGGCCAGCCTAGCCAGTGGTGAGTGCTGGGTCAGGTTCAGCATCTGCTAAAGGGCCATGCTCTACTTCCAAGACTGTGTGTTACTGCTGGGTTCTCCAGAAGGGACATATATTGTGTCTTGACATGATGGGGGGGTGGAAAGGCAAGCGAACAGCCCTCCACCTCCTCAGCCTCTAACACCCTTATAAGGTGCTAATCCCGTGAGGGCTCTGCCCTCTAACTCCATCAACTTCTTCATAATGTCACATTAGGAATGAATTTTGGAAGGGACACCATTGTTTGAGTCACAAGAAGCATTACATTTGTAATGGGAAAGATGCCCCAAAACAAGGTGGTACCTTGTCCTGTGTGGAGCTGTGTCAAAGCTGCTCTCAGAATGGTTGGCAGGTCAGCCCTACTGTGTGCTGTTACCCAAGAGCAACCCGTGCATCTGCAGTATTCTCCCACTGGAACAGGGACGCCATCACCCGCACAACGCCCTGCTGTCTCCCAATAGGTCCTAGGCATCTGTGTCTAGTCACTGCCAGACCCAGCCTGGTCACCAGAAGCTCGCATTTGGGAAGTCAGCCTTCTATCCTTTTTCAGGTTGTACTCTCTAGGAAGCTGCTTTGGATAATTCTTACGTCAGTTTGACCCAAGGTAGATTTACCTGAGAAGAGGGAACCACAATTGAGAAAATGCCTCCAAAAGATCAGGCTGTAGACAATCCTGTAGGGCATTTTCTTAATTAGTGATTGATGGGGAAGGATCCAGCCCATTGTGGGTGGTGCCATCCCTGAGCTGGTGGTCCTGGGCTCTATAAGAAAAAAGACTGAGCAAACCTTGGGGAGCAAGTCACTAAGCAGCATTCCTCCATGGTCTCTGCATCAGCTCCTGCCTCCAGGTTCCTTCCCTGCTTGAGTTCCCATCCTGACTTCATTCAGTAATAAACTGTCATATGGAAGTATACCCTTTCCTCCCCAACTTGCTCTTGGTCATGGTGTTTCATCACAGCAATAGAAACCCTGATGAAGACAGAAGCAAACACAGAGACTCATGTTGGAGAGAGGACACCCCTGGAAGTGGAGGCGGTAATGTGAGGGAACCACCATGCCGCGGACAGAGACCTTGGCTCCATCAGTAAACCCTGCAG
Organism: Peromyscus maniculatus bairdii; assembly: GCF_049852395.1. NCBI lineage: Eukaryota > Metazoa > Chordata > Mammalia > Rodentia > Cricetidae > Peromyscus > Peromyscus maniculatus. The sequence continues at coordinate 4,747,473 of NC_134873.1, read as the reverse complement.
AGCCCTTAGTGATCTACCAGCATTTCAGGCTGCCCCAGAGAAAGTGTGACACAAAGAGCTGCCTTCTGGGCCAAGCCTGTTTCCAAAGCTGGAGTGAGGCCAGACATGGTGGCACACACCTTTAATCCCAGCACTCAGGAGGCAGAGACTGGCAGATCTCTCTGAGTATGAGGTCAGCCTATCTACAGAGTGAGTTCCAGGACAGCCAGGGCTATGTAGAGAGACTGTCTCAAAAAACAGACAAGGAAAGAACTAGGGTAAGCATTTGGCTTCAAGGGACACTCCTCCCGATGGTCACATGACCTCTGCATCTTTTGTACTCACATTCCTGATAATTGGTTTTGGTTTTGTTTTTATTTTTTTTCCCCAAGACAGGGTTTCTCTATGTAGCCCTAGTTGTCCTGGAATTCACTCTATAGACCAGACTGGCCTTGAACTCAGAGATCTGCCTGCCTCTGCCTCCTGAGTGCTGGGATTAAAGGTGTGTGCCACCACCTCTTGGTACATCCCTGATAATTTGTGGGGCTTGTGATTTTGCTCTAGCAATGACCTCTATAATTACATTCATGTGATTGGATTTCACTCTGTTCAGACCAGCACCGTCTAATGGGGATATATATATATATATATATATATATATATATATATATATATATATAGAGAGAGAGAGAGAGAGAGAGAGAGAGATCAACCAACTTAAGATCTCCCACTGACTACACTTCAAAGGAAAGACAAAAGTAAAGTTTTGTGATACATGTATTTCCTGCAACATATCTTTGTTATCTTTCTAACATGCGATCAATCAATATAAAATCATTAATGACAGTTTTTGCAGTGTTGGGGAGCAGAACCGGGCTTTGCATGGTGGGTGAGTACCCCACCACTGAGCCACACCCCATCTCTTGAGATATTTGCATTCTTGGCTTAGTACTCTCTATACTGCTATATATTTGCACTTACAGAACATGTCAGCTCTAGTCACCTGCATTTTACATGCCTTATGGCCACCCATGGCCACTCCTGTGATCCTGGACAAGATTGTTGTAGACACTGACAACTTCTTTACATGTATGGACTATGGTGATATTTTATTTGTATTGAAATGTGATTTTAATTGTATGTTAATAAATAAAGTTGCCCGGGGCTCAGAGCTATTAGAGCCATAGCGAAAGCTGGGTGGTGGTGGTGCACACCTTTAATCCCAGCACTTGGTAGGCAGAGCTAGGTAGATCTCTGTGTGGTCAAGGACACAGCCAGCATTGGAGACACACACCTTTAATCTCAATACCAACCATAGAAGACCTGGAGGTCTGTACAGACAGGCAGTGACGAGGCAGTCATGTAGTTGGGTTTACAACCAATGAGAAGGCAGAACAGAAAGTCTATATAAAGACAAACAGACAGGAAGTAGGTCTCTTTCGGAGATGTCTCTTGGCTAAAGAGGCTAAATGCAGCAAGCGGGTAAGGCTCTTAGGTCTGATCTCTTGGCTTTCTTCTTTGCATTGGTTCTGTGTTTCTTATTTAATAAGACGGTTGGTTACATGTACATTTGGCACCCAACATGACAAGAATCCATTAAAAACCGCTTGGCTTGGCTTGGCTTGGCGGCAGGTCCGGTTTCCGGCCTGAGTGGCCCTGCTCCCTAGCTCAGGCCCAGGTTGGCTTGGCCTCAGGCCGGACTGACTGTAGCCCCAAGCAGTTGCACAAAGCTGGAGCTACTTGCTTAAAGCTGGTTCTACAAACAACTCAGGCCTGCCCTGCTGAACAGGGCCCCTACCTGTAAAGCCAACACACATGGTCGGAGCTTAAGGAAACCAGAGCCAAGGCTTGACTCGGCTCAAGTGGGAACACATGACTGGATTTAAACTCTTAGCCAGAACATGTGGCTATGCTTTTTTGCTCTCTGTCTCTGTCTCTCTTTGTCTGTCTCTGTCTCTGTCTCTCTCTGTCTCTCTGTCTCTCTCTCTCTCTGTCTCTCTCTCTCTCTCTCTGGATTCACACATAGGACACTAGGTGGCTGTTTTGAAATTCCCTCGGATTTCTACTGTTCTATGCAGACTTGGTAAGTCAAATAAAATATCAAATATTTTAAAGGAAACTATTTAAAAGAGAATTTTTTCCAAATTTAAAAAAATGGGGTTTATGTGTACATTGGAAGAAAATTGGGTTTTGTATGAAATTTTAGGCAGTCTGACAATGGAACAACTATATGAGGAGATTAATATTGATCAAATTATGCAGTTTATTACTTTTCTTATCCTCATTTTACTATTCAAAAAGATAGTCAATTTAAGTGCCAGGATAACATTTTTAGAAAAACCTGTTAAACCTGTAAAAATGAATTATAGAGAAATTCAAATTCAGACAGAAGAAATTAACAGTGAAGTTGCTTAAAAATTGGATCATAAGGTTACAGAAAGAAAGCCTGTTTTCACACAGTCACCCTTAATTTATCTAGTACCTGTAGAGCAGCTACCTGGTGAAGAGAATAGACAAATTACTTGGATTCCAATTGAAATGTTAGACTTACGAAGATTTAAGGAGGCAATAGCATCTTATGGCATGCATTCCCCATATGTAAAGCAATGTTTTACATTGTTGTTAAACACCTGGTCAACTTATAATAGGATTCTACCACAGGACTGGTGGGAGCTGGCACAGGCTATTCTAGAACCCAGACAAAACCTCCAGTGGAAAATGTGGTTCAAGAATGAGGCTAAAAATATAGAAAAACAATGGAGGGATAAAGGAACACAAGTCTGCCAGGATCAGCTTATTGGAGAAGGCCAATATGCTTCAGTACAAACACAATGTTTATATGATGTCCAAACCCTAATTCTGTGTCTCGAACAGCAGCCTTGAATGCATGAGACAGAGTTGAGGACCCAGGGGGGAAACTGAGTCATTTACAAAGCTTATACAGGGCCCAAAAGAATCTTTCACAGATTTCTTACAAAGATTGACTTCAGCAGTAAAGAGAATAGTCCCGAATTCAGAAGCCAGTCTGATAATAATCGAATCTTTGGCTTTTGAGAATGCAAATGCAGCATGCAAGAGAATAATCAGGCCGTTAAAGGCAAGATCTGAACCCTTGGAAGATTGGATTAGAGACACGGTTAATGTTGAGGCTCATGACCATGATGATATGTGGGTAGAAGCAATTTCAAAAGGTTTGAGAAATGTTAGATGTTTTGGATGTGGAAAGCAAGGACATTTGAAGAGGGACTGTAAAAAGGTCATTCCTAGAAATGTTTCTTCAAGGAACACTGGCAACAGAATGACCCTTCCTTCTGGAGTATGCAGGTGTGGTAAGGGAAAACACTGGACCAACGAATGTAGAGCAACAAGGGAAAGACAAGGTAACCCTTTACCTTGGGCTTCGGGAAACTCCCAGAGGGGCCTGAGGCAGGCCCCCACAGTAAATCCAGTTCAATCCTTTCCTGCAGTTGTAGAGGAAACCCCTACTCAGAGCAATTAAATAACCACATGCCTATTGGAATAAATCATGCTCGTCAGGATGATGAAACAGAGAGAATAGAAAATTCAGAAAAAAACATAAAGAAAATATTTTGGCAGACTTCTATTAATGAACAAAGACCAAAATTAACAATAAAAATAAATGGTGTTTTGTTGTCTAGTCTGGTAGACACAGGTGTGGACTTTACCATAATTGCACCAGAATTTTGGCATCCAATGTGGCCTCTTCAGGAGGTAAACGTTCAACTGTTAGGAATTGGGACATTATCTCGAGTGAAACAGAGTGCAAGATGGCTTGAATGTATAGGTCCAGAAGGACAGAGAGGAAAATTAAAATGATATATGGCTAACATAGCTATGAACCTGTGGGGTTGAGACTTGTTGCAACAATGGAATACTCAGTTTAACATCCCTCCAATCTCAGAAACAAATCATAAACTAGTACATGTTTCTGAGAGAAATATTAGAAGGCATTATTCTGAGTGGTCACCAGCCATCCATATTATACAAGAACAGGGCACAACAACTGATGATCTCAAAGACACCAACATCTCTCCTTTAAAATGGTTAACAGACAAGCCTGTAGGGGTTCAGCAATGGCCTTTAACAACAGAGAAACTCCAGGCTTTAGAAGAGCTGGTAGAAGAATAGTTAAATGCTCAGCATATTGGAGAATCAACCAGCCCTTGGAATTCTCCTGTATTTGTTATTAAAAAGAAATCTGGTAAATGGAGAATGGTAACAGACCTTAGAGCAATTAACAAATGAACTCAACCAATGGGCTCTCTACAATCTGGAATTCCTTTGCCTACTCTGTTACCATAAGGATGGCCTCTCATAGTTATTGATTTAAAAGACTGTTTCTTTTCAATACCCTTACAAGAAAGAGACAGAAAAAGATTTGCTTTCACAGTGCCTACTTATACTAATTCTCAACCGGTTAAAAGAATTCAATGGAGGGTCCTCCCACAGGGAATGTTGAATAGCCAAACTCTGTGCCAATATTTTGTACAACAGCCATTGGAAGTGATACGTAAAAAATTTCCTAAATCTATAATTTATCATTATATGGATGATATTTTACTAGCTGAATCAAATGCAGATACTTTAGAAAGAATGTTTGAAGAAGTAAAGAAAATTTTGCCTTGCTGGGGATTACAAATTGCTCCTAAAAAGATACAAAGAGGAGATTGTATTAATTATTTAGGATATAAAATAGAGCTACAAAAAATTAGATCCCAAAAGGTGAAAATTAGTAGAGATAGACTACAGACACTTAATGACTTTCAAAGATTATTTGGAGACATTTCTCATCTAAGAACTATTGTTGGGGTAAAAAGTGATGAACTGAATAATTTGTTCTAAACTTTAGAAGGTGACAAGGACTTAAATAGTCCAAGAGAATTATCATCTGAAGCTGAGAAAGAATTGGCCTTGGTAGAAAAGAAAGTACATGAAGGGCACGTGGATCGTATTGATCCAAAGCTGGATTGCATTCTGGTTATTTTACCTTCTAGGCATTCTCCAACAGGAATATTAATGCAGAGGGAAGAAATTATGTTGGAATGGATATTTTTACCAAATAAAAAATTAAAAACTTATGTGGAAAAAAATCTCTGACTTGATTTGGAAAGGAAAATTGAGACTTTGTCAATTAGCAGGAATAGACCCAGCAGAAATTGTCGTACCTTTAACTAAGGAGGACATTGAAAACTTATGGACAGAAAGTGGACCTTGGCAAAGAGCTTGCAGTAATTTTTTGGGAGAAATTAACAGCAAATATCCCAAAAGCGATAGAATTGATCTTATAAAGAGAGCTAATTGGATCTTGCCTCGAATTCTATGGAAAAAAAAAACCATATCTGGAGTTTGTACATTTTATACAGATGCGAACAAACAAGGAAAGGCAGGTTACAAATCGGAAAATTTAAGTAAAGTGGTTCAAAGTCCTTATAATTCAGTTCAAAAATCAGAATTGTATGCTATTCTGTTGGTATTAATGAATTTTTCAGAACCTCTCACCATAGTAACTGACTCTCAGTATGCTGAAAGAGTGGTATTACATATTGAGACTGCAGAATTTATCCCTGATGCTTCAGAATTAACTTCACTATTTATTCAATTACAAGATACAATCAGGAAAAGGAGTCATCCTTTATATATAACTCACATTCGATCCCATACTGGTCTGCCAGGCCCTCTAGCACAAGGCAATGATGGGATTGATAAATTATTGATAGGAAATGTGCTGGAGGCCTCAGAGTTTCATAAAAAACATCATGTCAATAGTAAAGGTTTAAAAAAGGATTTTTCCACAACCTGGCAACAAGCCAAAGAAATAGTAAAGAAATGTCCTACTTGTTCCTTCTACAATCAAACACCATTACCAGCAGGATGTAACCCAAAGGGTACTCCGAGGAATAAAATCTGGCAGATGGACCTGTTTCACTTTGCAGAATTTGGAAAATTGAAATGTGTACACCACACCATCGATACTTATTCAGGATTTGAATGGGCAACTGCTTTGAGTTCTGAAAAAGCTGATTCTGTAATCACTCATTTGCTAGAAGTTATGGCCATCATGGGTATACCTGCACAAATCAAAACTGACAGTGCTCCATCATGTCTCTGTTAAAATGAAACAGTTTTTTGCTTATTATAATATAAAGCATATTACAGGTATACCACATAATCCTACAGGTCAAGCAGTTATAGAAAGATCAAACAGAACTCTAAAGGATATGCTAAAGAAACAGAAAGGGGTAACAAAAACCCCAGAAATAGACTACATAATGCTCTATTAATTTTGAATGTTCTCAATGCCAATGAGAAAGGAACAACAGCTGCAGAGAGATATTGGATAATAGAAAAAACTGCAGAATTAAATCAGCCTATATACTTTAAGGATGTGCTAACCTCAGAATGGAAACCAGAATATGTGTTATGTTGGGGACGAGGTTTTGCTTTTGTTTCTACAGGAGAAGAAAAGCTGTGGGTACCATCAAAATTGATAAAGGTTAGATTTGAACAAGAAAGACCTCTTAATTAGAGGAGGTGATAGTTCATCAACCAGCATGAGCATCCAATTTAAACTAACTTGTGTCAATAACACATGCCTTTTCATTTAATCAGATAATAACTTGTGAAAATTAACACCCCCAAATTAGTCTTGGGGAAAAGTTTTTGCTTTTGTCTTTTAGGAGAATGAAGGTTAAGGAATCTGAAAAACACTGGACAAATGAGACAACTGAAGAAAAGGGACAAATCATCTATCCCAAGAAACAGAGTGAAATGGCGTATGGCTATATATTATCTAAAAAATTTTATGTCTTCCTAAATGTTTGTTTCTGCTTTTCTCTAAAGATTTAACACTATTGGTCTTCTAATAGTCCCAGTTCAATTAAAATTTAAAGCTGACTTTGGAGTTGGAGAATGGCTCTCTCCTTCTTTAAACTCAAGCATGTTGTTAAAAGGAAAATGCAAACTCCCTGTATCATGCCAGAATAAAAGAGCCATCTTCTGCTATGGGACAGGACAAAAGCCAAATTAATTAAGGGACTATTCTATTACTAATCTCAACTCTTTGACTCTATTCTGATTCTTTAAACTTTTCTTAAAGTATGATTTTATATCAAAATTTACAAGATTAATATATATATGTATGTATATATACATTTTAAACTTTGATAAGATATGAATGGTCATATAGAGTCCTAACTAATTCTAGAAAAAAAGGCTTCAATTAGCTGCATATATATGTCTTTGTGTTCGAGTCTCCTATCAGTTTTCTGCAGGAAATCACAGCCATGCCTAACATCAACTGAAGTCTCCAGAAAGAAGATCGGGCCCCACAACAACAACAATTCCACGTGGACAATAATAATATCACTAAGCTGACAAACATCATCTACAGATCAGCTTTGAACTACAAAGTGCTCAGAGCAATTTTGAGAGGGCTAACTGAGATGATCCAATCTCAAAGACTACTTGAATAAGGATTTGAGATAAACCTTGAACTTTGGCATTATACACAGACTGGATAATGAAGGATATAATCACCTTTCCTAGAATTTGACAATTAACCTAAAATTTTTCTTTTCAGGATAAAGATACCTTCGCCCATACCCAGCAGGAAGCAATTTTAAGAATACGACACTCACATTCCCAAAGAGGTGGTGTGGGACAGGTAGGGTTTTTTTTTGTTTTTTTTGTTTTGTTTTGTTTTGTTTTTGTTTTTTGTTTTTTTGTCTTTTTAATGGTTTTTGGGTCTGGGATAATTTTCATTGTTTAGGGGGGTTGGTTACAAGTTGTCAAGGGTTAGGAAAAAGGCTAAGCAAAGGAGATCAGATTTAAGGTTCTTGTTTTAAAAAGAAAGAAAGAAAGAAAAGAAAAGAAAAAGACAATTACTAGTTTTAAATACTTTACATTGGATTGGATTGTTTTATATTGTATACAAATTATATATATTGAAATTGATATTGTTAAAAAATGCTCTATGTATATTTCTTACCATTCATTTAATAATGTAATGCAATTTTCTGATCCTTGAATGTTATCATTACCAACTATTAGGATATAAAGAAATGAAAGTTAGTAGTTAGACATTATAATAGAACTTGTACTCATGAGGCAGAGCCAGGCAGATCTCTTTTAGTTCAAGGCCAGCCTGGGCTACCAAATGAGTTCCAGGAAAGGTGCAAAGCTACACAGAGAAACCCTGTCTCGGAAAAAAAAAATAATAGAACTTGTAGTCATATTAGGTATGTTTTTAAAAATTGAGCAGATATATTTTAGATAGACAGGTCATCTTCAAACCCTTCAGAGATCTACTGAATATGGCATTTAAAATGTTTTAATAACTTAGAATATTTTTCTTTTTTTAGACATGTCGGCTCCTGGCAGTACCAATCTACTTCAGAGAAAACATGGGCATTGAAGAAACTGCATATGGAGTTAATTTTCATTGTGTCAAAAGTTAGCCACTGGACAACAAAGTATCCTCGAACCAACAGGACAACATGGACAGACAGAACACGAAACAAAGGACTACTGATTCTTTCCAAAACAAGTGTGGTTATGGCTTTATCAAAAGGCATCTTCTGAGGCCAGGACAATATGGCACCATCCCTGAAGTGGCCTTCATAATTCGGAAAAGGTACAGTGCCCTTTTCTTCAAAGGCAGCTGAACAGGCAGTGAGCTGATGGCTTCTGTTGTGCAATGGAACAGCAGCTGAAACAGTTATTCTTGAAGAGTAACTAAGCTCACGCCTCTCAATAGTAGACTGGCATTTAATAGAGGGATGTGAAGAAGAACAGGATGCTGAGATGAAGCCACATATACACAGCCAAGAAGAATGGACAGCTGAATTCAAAAAACATCAACAATTTCCAGAATTTAAAATCCTGAATCATGACATGACACTAGTGGAATTCAGGTGTTTCTGGTACATGGACTGCTCTCACCCGAAGTGAGGTTGAACTGTTGACCTAGTGTACATCCTACTTCACAAATGAGTCTGTCAGATACGCTAAGCCTATAGGCTGAAGATGATGCCCCAACACTGCGGAGAAACCTCAGGTGACTCTCCAAGCAGCTGGCTGTTTTTGTCAACTCACAAATTTTTTGGAAGTTGCTTACATGCACTTCCTGTTTTTATTTTTGTTAGGTAATATTATTTTCCTCCTTGGATCTCTGAGGGAGTTGAAGATTAGTTAGCTATAGTGGAAGACTAGTTAGGATAGAAAGTGATCACGTACATTTTGAACTTACCAAAATAGGATAGGTAGTGGAATTATTTTCTCTGAATTTGTCAAATACAAATGGACTAGACATTGTTTAGGTATTTATTACTTGTATATATTGTATATAGTTATTGTAATTTTGTATATAGTTTTTCTTATGTTAGTTATAACCTTTTCACTTTTTCTTTTTATTAAAATAGAAAAGGGGAAATATGGTGATATTTTATTTGTACTGAAATGTGATTTTAATTGTATGTTAATAAATAAAGTTGCGCCGGGCGTTGGTGGCGCACGCCTTTAATCCCAGCACTTGGGAGGCAGAGCCAGGCGGATCTCTGTGAGTTCGAGGCCAGCCTGGGCTACCAAGTGAGCTCCAGGAAAGGCGCAAAGCTACACAGAGAAACCCTGTCTTGAAAAACCAAAAAATAAATAAATAAATAAATAAATAAATAAATAAATAAATAAATAAATAAATAAATAAAGTTGCCCGGGGGTCAGAGCTATTAGAGCCATAGCAAAAGCTGGGTGGTGGTGGTGCACACCTTTAATCCCAGCATTGGTAGGCAGAGCTAGGTAGATCTCTGTGTGGTCAAGGACATAGCCAGCATTGGAGACACACACCTTTAATCTCAATACCAACCATAGAAGACCTGGAGGTCTGTACAGAGAGGCAGTGACGAGGCAGTCATGTAGTTGGGTTTACAACCAATGAGAAGGCAGAACAGAAAGTCTATATAAAGACAAACAGACAGGAAGTAGGTCTCTTTCGGAGATGTCTCTTGGCTAAAGAGGCTAGCTGCAGCAGGCAGGTAAGGCTCTTAGGTCTGATCTCTTGGCTTTCTTCTTTGCATTGGTTCTGTGCTTCTTATTTAATATGATGGTTGGTTACATCTACAACGGACTCTGTTCTTAAGACAGTGTTAGCAAATAAGATGTGATGCAGGACTCCAATTTTACTGGGGATTACCAGAGTTTGGCACATCCTACACCAGCTCTCAACTGAACCAAATGCCTAGACCCCAGCTCCTCACTGGGGATTCTAGGCGGGGCTCCACCCTGACCACGCCCCCAGCCCCTCACTGGGGGATTCTAGGTGGAGCTCCACTCTGACCACGCCCCCAGCCCCTCACTGGGGATTCTGGGCGGGGCTCCACCCTGACCACGCCCCCAGCCCCTCACTGGAGATTCTAGGTGGGGCTCCACCTTGACTATGCCCCCAGCCCCTCACTGGAGATTCTAGGCGGGGCTCCACCCTGACCACACCCCTAGCCCCTCACTGGGGGATTCTAGGTGGAGCTCCACCCTGACCACGCCCCCACCCCTCACCTGTAGAGCCTCCCACAGCTCTATCCCTGAACTATGCTCCCAGCTATCTTTTTACCTATTTTGAAACAGGATCTTGCCAAGTTATCCAGCCTTGAGCTTTCAATCCTCCTGCTATGGCCCCTGAGAACTAGTATTGTCAGGATAAACTGCCATGTTCAGGTTCCAAGCAGTTTTCTTAAATTATAAATTTAAGTATTTCTCATTGCATTATTTCACCTGTGTCCTCTTTGGGTGTCATTTTTATGGATGTGGCATCTCCTTGTTCTTGTCCAGTCCACTGTGATCTTCCTGACCCGTTGGGATGACTGTATTTCTCTTTATTTAGGTGTTTCTCCTGAGTCCTGCCCACTGTGCCCTTCTTGCTGGCTTCAGCGCTGTCTGGTGTCCTTACAGCTACTTCCCACCGGGTCCTCCACCTTCAGGCGGCCTCTGCTCTGACCTCACGTTTCATTGTCTCCTATAGCTGTGAACTGCTGTGTCCTGCTTGTGACCTCACAAGTCCAGGCGACTCTTTTCTTGACTTATTTAAATTGCTGTGGAGCTGGAGGATTAGCTCAGTGCTTGTGAGGTGAGCACTGGCTGCTCTTTGTTTTTCATTGGTCTGTTTTTCAAGACAGAGTCTAACTGTGTAGCCCTAGCTGACTCCGTAGACCAGGCTGGCCTCGAACTCACAGAGATCCGCCTGCCTCTGCCTCTCAAGTGCTGGGATCAAAGGCGTGCACCACCACCACCCGGCTAAGTATATCTTTTAAAAATAAAAATAAATCTTTTCAAGATTGTGGTGTGTCTGACGTTCTTTGCTTTACAATTTCCTTTCCTCTGTGGTGTCTTTATATGGATTGTGCTCTTCAGTGTCTCGGTTCTGAACAGGTGACCACTGCTGGGGATTCGTGTGACCCTGACTCCCCACTCCCACCCCAACCCCTGCCCGGGGTAGGAACGCCGCTCAGCACAGGCTGTGCTACTGGCCTTTGGTCTCCTCTATGCTGGCCAAGCCGGCAGCTGCTCCCTCCGCAGCCGCCACAGCCAACTCCAACTTCTGAGGGTCCAGTTCTGCAGTTCCCCACTCAGCCCTGCACCCCCTCTTCCTCCAGTCCCCTATCAATGTGCAAGTGCCTGCCACCAGCCCTCACACCAGTGCCTGGTACTGTGCCGTGGGTCCTTCTGCCTACCACCTCTTCATGACTGACCGTAAAGTCCCAGAGAGCAACTGTGTGTCCCCGCAGTTTTCTCAGAGGATGGGGAGGGGGTTGTTATATTATAGAAAATAGGCCTTTGCAACTTTTAAACCTATTGGCCCAACGTGGTGGTGCACACCTTCAATCCTAACACTCAGGAGACGCAAGCATGTGCATCTCTGTGAGTTCAAGGCCAGCCTGGTCTACAGGGTGAGTTCCAGGCCAGCCAAGGCTACACAGAGAAACCCTGTCTCAAAATAAAACTTTTTAAAATTAATCATCTCAAATGGCACTCCAAAGCAGCATTGATAGAGAAGGGGGAGAAAGATGGAGAGGGACACTCGGGGGATGATGGAGAGATGGAGGAAATAGAAACAGAGAGACCAAGGAGGGGAATGGAATAAAGAGAAGGGGGAAGAGGAAAGAGAGAGTTCAATTATCAACTAATGCAGAATTACGTTCTCCAGTACAAACCAAAGCAGAAAGCAAATCTATATACAACCGGGTCACTCCACACCACCCACAGTGGAGACGCACAAGTCTGTGCTGAAAGAGCCGTGACATCCCAGAAAGGCCGAGTCCGGGGATACATGTGGCTTCTGGAGTCCCAGACCTGAGTAAGAACACCGAAATGTGAGGTGGCTTTGGACAGCAGGGCACACAGAATTTGAGGTGTCCGTTGATCCCAGCAACGTGTCTTGCTTTACTTTGTTACCTGCCCCCCCAAGAAAAGTCATACTGGGTCATCTTGTGTAGACCAGGCTGACCTCGAACTCACAGACCCGCCTGCCTCTGCCTCCCCAGGGCTGGGATTGAGGTCATGCGCCACCACTTCGGTTTTTAGCACTGCAGGCATTGAGAACCACAGCTCAGCCTCTGGGAAGGGACATCACCTGAGCCACCTCCACAGCCCCCACCACCCACACCCACACCCCCGTCCCGCGCCGCCCACTGACTCAGCCTAGCACTTTCTAGTCCGGTTCACCTGTTGCTGTGTCAAAAATCACCAATCCCAAGGCTATAGCGGAGGCACGTGCTGCACATGGTGGTCACACACATCGTGCCACTCTGGAGACTAAGACAGAAGGATCACCTTGAGTTCAAGGTCAGCCTGGACTACACAGTAAGGTCCGGTCCAGAGTGAGACCCCTGCTGGTTTCCTGAGAACGTTCTGAGCAGGCGCAGGGTCCCTCTCCTCCTTCCTGGTCCCTCCGCTGGGTTGTGGCTTGCGGGGGACCTCGCTAGGGAGCCACCCCTCGGGGGGCGGGTTCACCTTGAGATAACACTTTTTTCTCTCAAAACTCCCCGCCCCTAGCGCAGGGAGCCACCCTGAGCCTGGTCTGAGGCCAAACTCGGAGGAACTATTTCCTTTTCCTCCAATGTCTTCTTCCCGATGCTGGCCCAGAGCCTCAGCGAGCTCTAACTCCCTCACTAAAGCCTTGAACTTCGTCCGCCTTTGTCTAGCTTCGCTCCCACCCCCTCCGCCAGGTGACTGACCGCCACTCTGAGTCTCGGACTTATCTCAGGCTTCGTGGTCTTTGTGCCTTCTCTCCTCCATTTCCCCGCCCGCACCCCGCCCCACCCCACTTCCGCCCCCTCCCCCCTCCGCCCCCTCCCCCTCCCCCTCCCCCCCACTCCCCCCGCCCCCACCCTGCCCCGCCCCCTCCCCCCCTCCCCCCCACTCCCCCCACCCTCACCCCCACCCCCACCCCCCCCACCCCCCCACCCCCACCCACCCCCCCACCCCCCCCACCCACCCCCCCACCCCCCCACCCCCCCCACCCACCCCCCCACCCCCCCACCCCCCCCCCCACCCCCCCCCACCCCCCCCCCCCCGCCTTCCCACTCCCACCTCCACTCCACCACACACACACACACACACACACACACACACACACACACACGCACACGCATGCACACACACCGCTGCTTCCAGGCAGCTATAACTTGTCTGTCCAGCTTGCCTGCCCTGGAGTTGGCCTTTGAAACTCTAACCAATCACCCTCCAACTGCCATTGTGGCCACTCTTAAATTCTTTTGTTAATGAGACCAAGAACCCCAAAGAGGGGACCCCAGTTTCCCACGTGTCATATGACGGCTGTCCTGGGACTCCCCGAGATTTCCTGGAACACTTTTTTCCTGTCTTAGTTATTTAATTGATGGGGAAAAACTATTTCTGACCCCAAATGGACGTTGTCTCATTTGTGGCCCCTCTGCCTCCGTCCTGCAGTCTGCTGGGGCCCACCTGTGTGATCAGGTATCACCCAGTTCAGGAGCCCCGAGGCATCTGTGAAGGGGGAGCATGACCACAGGCATCAGCCATACACAGTCTGTTCCTCAAAGGGCATGTTGGCTGACATCGCTAACCTGTCACTAACCAGAGCCTCATTCGGACCACACAAGATCTCCTCACAACCACCTGCCCCAGTTCCTGGACGCACCACCCAAGCGTTACAGAAGCGGGAACTCCACCCCAGAGTCCTGGATGATGACCACCTCCCTCCTGTTACGTAGACACTTCTGCCTGGCAGCTGCCAGTGTGTGAGAAAGACCGCAGCTCTGTTCAGAGACTCCCCCACCTTCTCAGCTGGAGTGCTGGCTTTTTGATTCTTGGTCTAGGTCTGTGCAGCAAATGCTCAATCCTAGTCTCTACATTACCAGAAAATTTCATGTCTTTGGACAACTTATAAAGGGTCAGACGCCCAGGCCCAGCTCAGGATCTGTGAATCGATGCTGTGGCAATCACACAAACGGGTAGGGCCTATCTCACTGTCCTGAGCAGGGCAGCTGGCTCGCGGGTGACACAGCCAGCCACAGGAGGCTTTGTGTAAGGAGAGAGAGAGAGAGAGAGAGAGAGAGAGAGAGAGAGAGAGAGAGGCCTTCTGCACAGCTCCACACTCCACAACAGCCTCCTTGAGATTAAAGGACCCTAAACTGGGGACCGGCATGGATCCTCAGAGGAAAGGAGAGTTGGCACAGAGACCGGGAGACACCTCCTTCACCTCCTTCCAGAGGAGGAAGGACCTCAAGCTAATTTGGCCCCTGAGACGCTAGGACAGGGGACCAGTATGTGCTCCCTGGGTCTACCAGAAGGAAGTACCTCAGCTCCACCCAACTGTAACCCCAGGACCCACGTCAGGTGCTCATCACGGACCTGAGAGATGGCAGACCCTGGGGGTGGTTCACTGGGAACCCGGAGCCTGCTCAGTCCGTCTGCAATGCATAACCAGCTGCCCGCGTCTGAGGAACTGATCGACAGAAGTCTCTTTCTGACAACTCCGGAAGCCATGTTCTGCCGTGTGCCCCCGGCTTGTACAGTGAAGGACCCTCGGATGGCAGAATGGGCCAAGAGTTCTCCCCTCCCAGCCTCACTGCCTCCCATCCCTCCCTCCAAACACCATGACCCTGTGACAAGTTCCGCGGGAACCCCATGAGAGGACGATCATCTTCTCATCCGGTCGCCACAAGGACCAGCATGCCATGGGGCTGAACTTGAGGTCCACGTGGGCATGTGGGAGGCAGCTGGATGGGGAAAGTCTAGGGAGCAAGATGGGACAAGGAGCTGAGTCCCGGCCGCAGAGGCCCTCGAGATGGAAAGAGAAGCTTGAAAAATAAAAGGGCCGCACATCCCAGGTAGAATGCAAAAATAACGTTATTATTGTTCTGGCCTTTGGCGTCCCTGCCCGCCCCCGACCCAGGCCACGGAGCTTAGTGAATCATGCACACAGGCAAGGATGCACTTGGGTGTTTACTGGGGGTGGGCTGGAGATCAGGCCTGGCGGTCACACTTTCTTGGTGATGTATTTAGGGGTGGCAAGCTCGTAAATGCGAGGAGATGCCTGAGCCACCAGAGAGGCCGGGGAGATGTAGTACGGGTTGTAGCCCTCATTGAGGTCCTTGCGTATTCTGGGCTGGGCCAGAGAGATGATCCGTGAACTGGCCACTGCTCTCTTGGTGGCTTCCAGGACCTCCCACTGAGGACTGCGGTCAGGAACACACTTTTCTGACATGGCCTTGGGTGCTAGAGGGCAGAAGAGAGGAACAAGGCCAGGCTCAGACTTTTCGGGCCAAGCTCCAACCTGGGTCTGCCCACCAGCAAACGAGTGACAGAATCTGTGTGGGCCACGCTCACAGTGTCACTCAGAGCACACGGCATCCACACACTGGAGTATTACACAGCCATGAACAGGACCGAGGCTCGGAAACAACACAGCATGAGGGATTGGGGGTGGGGCTCAAGGACAGGGAGAGGACAGACACAAAAGGACACGTAGCATAGGAGTCTGTGACAGGAAACATCAGTGCAGGTGAATCCAAAAAGGGGAGTGGATTCAGGGGTACAGAGGACCAAGTGACTGCTCATGAGGACAAGGTTTTCTTTTGTGGTGACAGAATGTTCTGGAACCAGATAGGTGATGACTGGGAAGGTTTGTGAAAACATCATAAACCACCCTTTAAGAGGGTGAATTGTGAAGGTGTTTCCATGGGTCATGGCACTCAGAAAGGAGGCCACAGGTACCAGGGAGAACATGGGCCTTCCCCACCCGGACCTGGTGGTGGTGGTGGTGGAGAGAAGAGCATTGCCTGTTGTGCCCTACACCTCTGGGATGGGGTGCAGGGTTACAGTGCTTCTCCCTGGCGTGTGGCTCTGGGCCTCTTCCTGGTCAGCACCCCCCACCCCACCCCACCCCCGCGCGTGCCCCTGTCTCACACGCCCATCCTCCCAAAACAGAACAGCTGCTGCCTCCATCAAGCCCCTGTCTGCCTAGGCCTCAGGGAAGATGGACATGGTCTCCGAGGACCAACAGCCCGACTGTACAGAGGCCCTGGGGAGAGAAACGGAACCTGTCATGGAAACACACCTCAGGGTGTGTCTATGACAACCTTTCTAGAAAGGTTTAACAGAGCCAGGAAAGCCCACCCTGAATGAGGCGGCACCGTCCTGGGGGCTGCCCCCCCCAAGCCGTGAACCAAAAGCTGCCCTTCCTGAACTGCTTTCATCTGGCAAGAGGAAAAGCAGCTAACACAAGTCCTTCCCTCAAATCCCGGGAAGCCCCCAGCTGGATCAAAGCTCTGCTAACCAAGTTTCTGGGCTAGAAATGAGCCAGCGTCTGGGACTCGGTGGTGTGGGGCAGGGGACTCAGATCATGGAACCTTTCAGCCATTGTGACACCTAAGCTTTTCTCTCTTTAAAAATGACTTTATTGTTTAATATGTACGAGTGTTTTTGTCCGTATGCACGTCTGTGCGCCACATGCGTGCCTGGTGCCCTCAGAGGCCAGAAGAGGGTGTCGGTTCCCCTGGCGCTGGAGTTACTGACGTTTTTGAGCTGCCGTGTGGGTGCTGGGAGGAATCGAACCCAGGTCCTCTGGAAGAACATTCAGTGCCCCAACAGCTGGGCTTTTAAACTCTGTGAAGCACAGCATGACAGTGGAGAAGGGACCCCCTCTTCTGCTCCGGCAGAAGCAGAACTGGGCGCGTGCTCCCACCCACAGCCAAGCACACCCCAGGCAAGTGCCCGGCAAGCGCGGGGCTCCAAGAGGTGCCGGTCACCGTCCTCTGTGGCTGGGCACTTGTCGGACCCACAAGCCTGAAGCTGCCCTCACCCACAGTGGACACAGGGAGGCCTGGGGGAGAGGAGCACACACGAGGACGTGCATGCTCACACATGCTCACACATGCTCACACAAGCTCACACAAGCTCACACACGTTCACACAAGCTCACACAAGCTCACACATGCTCACACACTCACACACGCTCACACACTCAAACACGCTCACACACTCACAAACGCTCACACACACGCTCACACACTCACACAAGCTCACACACGCTCACACACGCTCACACATGCTCACACATGCTCACACACGCTCACCCTCGGTATTGCAAGAACGAACAAGAGAACAAACAGAAAACCCCACAGGCAAAATTTAAAAGGACCAGGTGAGATTGGAAGGAGTCACCTAGGGGGCTCTGACAAAGGATTAGTTACCATCCTTTATAAAGAGCACCTCCATACTGTGAACCCAACCCCGAGACCATAGCTGGGGAGGAGGTGGGGGAGGCTGAGGGCAAACGGCACCGGCCCAGCGCAGCACAGACACAGTGACTCTGGGCGCTCAGGTCCTGCACACGTGCGTGACAGTTTATGGAGAAGACGTCACTCATAGGCAGTGACGCCGAGTGCAAAAAGTGTGTAGACTGAGGTGGACTGGTGCGGGGATGACACAGGAGGGGGAGTCTGCGCTGTGTGTGTGTGTGTGTGTGTGTGTGTGTGTGTGTAAGAAGCTGTGACGTTAGGTGTTATTTCCACTTCCTTCTTTAGGCTCTTTTGTCTTTT
This sequence comes from Peromyscus maniculatus bairdii, assembly GCF_049852395.1. Classification (NCBI taxonomy): domain Eukaryota; kingdom Metazoa; phylum Chordata; class Mammalia; order Rodentia; family Cricetidae; genus Peromyscus; species Peromyscus maniculatus. The sequence goes on along the minus strand of NC_134873.1, from coordinate 4,729,405 downwards.
CGGTGAACAGTGTGCATTACTTTTGCCACTGGTGAATGGCTACTCAGCTTTCACACGGAAGGGGATCAAATAATTGTTTCAAAGCAGCCCTCACAGCACAGTCTGGCTGCTGGGTGCCTGCCCTCAGCTTCGTGTCCTGCACCCACTTTATCTGATAGTTTCCAGGTTTCAGACAGCCAGTCTGCAGTTGAGGGGGATGAAGCATACAGAAGGCACACACCCTGGCAAAGACAGGCCTCGACCCTGCCTCCTCACCCATGCCACATCCAGGAGGGCATCCACTCACTTGCCAGCTGAAGGAGGCGGTTGTAGTCTGACACGTGAGGCTTGGGCTTCGGCATAGGGTCCCACTCTTCCAACAGGGTGGCCGGGGGCCTGGGCTTGGCCAGGTGAAGAGTCCGTGGGGTGGGGACTGCCATCTGGGCTGCTCTGGACACCTGGGAAATCTGGAAGCGGGAATGGAGGGAAAGAGTGAAGCAGTCAGGACTTCTCACCGTCCGCGGGGCGGGAGCACCCTCACCATCCGCGGGGCGGGAGCACCCTCACCATCCGTGGGGCGGGAGCACCCTCACCATCCGCGCGGCGGGAGCACCCTCACCATCCGCGCGGCGGGAGCACCCTGACTCCCAGGGAGAAATTAGATTTGCAATGTGCTCAACAAGGATTAGTGGCCCTTAGAACACAAAGAGCCCACAAGATGCTCTCAGCTGACTTTGAAAAGGTAAATCATAAAAACAAAATACCAGGAAGACTATAATAATAGTCCAGCACAGCGGCGCACGCCTTTAATCTGGCATTTGGGAGGCAGAGGCAGACAGATCTCTGTGAGTCTAAGGCCAGCTGGGTCTGCAGAGTGAAACCGTGTCTCAAAATGAATAAAATAAATAATAAACAGAGAGAAAGCAGGTTATCACTGGACAATCACTTGACAACACGCTGTGACAATGTGGTAGCAGATCTGCCATGCACTACAGCAGGAGAGCAGCTCTGTGCACAGCCTGGAGGGGTCCGTACCTCACAGCTCTGGCATCAATAGGTAGCACCCATGCAAAGCCAGCAAGTAGCTTCGCTGAATTCACCTGATCAAGATGGGACGTGGGTTAAAACGCTGCCACATAAGCCAATGGTTACACTGTGAGTGTGGAAGGGTGGGGGAGGTGGACACCAGTCACCAGCGAGGAGGAGGACGGAATGAGCTCCTGAGGTGCAGTGGGAATATGGAGAGGCCATGAGGGGCTGCTGAGGTGGAGGGGGAGGTCATGAGGGGCTGCTGAGGTGGAGGGGGAGGTCATGAGGGGCTGCTGAGGTGGAGGGGGGAGGCCATGAGGGGCTGCTGAGGTGGAGGGGGAGGTCATGAGGGGCTGCTGAGGTGGAGGGGGAGGTCATGAGGGGCTGCTGAGGTGGAGGGGGAGGCCGTGAGGGGCTGCTGAGGTGGGAAAGGGAGGCAGGCTAAAGGACATATTTCCCTAAGGTACGTTCTTTTATTAAAAATATTTTTATAATTTTTATGTGTATGCCTGTGCATCACATGTGTGCACTGCCTTCAGTGGCCAGAAGAGGGTGCCAACTCTTCTGGAACTGGAGACACCAGCAGGGGTGTGCTGCCCAGATCCTCCAGGGCTCCTAATAGCTGAGCCATCTCTCCAGCCCCGACCCACTGTCCAAGCCCTCAGAATTAGATCTATGGCTGCCGCTCATTTCCCAGCCTGAGTCTTCCCCACTGACCCTCTCACAGGTCCCTTAACCTTGCTCCTCACAGACCAAGAGAGAAACCCGCACGGGTCAACAACCTAGCAGGACTTATTGAGCTCTGCAAAAGCCAATGCACACAGGAAGACACAGTTCCAGCTCCAGTGAGCTGGTTTCAGGACCACATGATGGACAGTGACAGCAGTCCCCCGAGAGACCAGGCCAGTAACCACAGTGCCAAGACACACGCAAGGTGGGCCTTGTGTAGGACTAGTACAACTGAGGAATTGTTCTGGGCAAAGCTGGGCTTGGCTGAGGCTAGACCTTCACCTGTTACAGGGGAGGAACTTGCAGAAGGATAGAAAGTTCCCGGTGGGGTCTCAACTCCAGACCCAGGAACTTGGACTCTTCAGAGGTTCCGGGAGACCACGGAGAACTCAGGGGATTGCAGCCCTGAGGGACCAGGAGTGGCCTGAATGTGGGAAGGGGGTGGATGCACCACGCCAAGTGTGAGTGTGGGGACAGGAGGCGGTGGGCGGAAAGAACCATGTTCTCATTTGGATCCAAATGAAATCCAAGTTCAAAAGTCACCTGAGACGAGTGGGGAACTCAGTCCAGGCCACACTTTTGAACACATGTTAAGGAATTCTTGTTATTTTGTAGTGTGTTTTTGTTCTGCTTTTAAACTTTCCTTGGTCTATCAGAAGCGTGATTGGGAGTGTTATGAGAGAGGTGGTATGTTGCCAGGACTTGTTTTGTGTTTTTGAAACAGGGTCTCAAGTAGCCCAGGCTAGCCTTGAACTTGTTAAGTAGCTAAAGGTGGCCTTGAACTCCTGACCCTCCTACATCCACCACATGAGTGCCATGGATGACAGATGTGTGCCACTTTAATTTAGTTTGGTTGGGGCGGGGGCAGTGTTTGTTTGTTTTTGAGACAAGGTCTCTCTCTACATAGCCCTGACTGCCCTGGAATTCATTATGTAGTCCAGGGTGGACTTGAACTCTCAGAGATCCACCTGCATCCTGACTCTTCCCACCTCCTCCTGCCTCTGCAGTGCTGGGATTAAAGGTATTCACCATCGTGCCTGGAAAGGTTTTTCAATTTGGAGACAGGGTCTCTCCCTGAACCTGGGGCTCATGACTCAGACTGTCTGGCCAGGGAACCCCAGCTGGACCTTAAAATTATAAAATAAAAAAATTAAATTAAAAAAAAAAAGAAATGGGTTGAGATGACCACCCAGAGTGACTGGTCACATCCCGTTGGGTGGTGTCACTTCACAGTGGAGCCCCATCCAGGCTGGAGACCAGATGCTGGGTTGACGGGAATGATCAAGAAGTCTTGGAATCCCACGGAGGGCAGGGGAGGGCGACAAGGTTCAAGGGCCAGAGTGCGGGGGAGCATCCATCCACCCCATAGAGGCTACACCCCGTCCCCTCACCTACACCCAGCTACACGCTGCTGTCCCCACTGTCCCATCCGGTGTGGGGGGGCAAGCCCCACCTACCTCAGACATGTTAATGCTCCAGATGTTGTTGCGAACCTTTGGAATAGCCAGTTGCTTCAGCCGGTTAGACGGTTGATACTCCAAAGTGGACCGAGGGATGGGCCAGATGGGCGTTGTCCTAAAAGGCATCCGGAGTTCAGCCATCATCCCACCCCTCTGGAAAGCTCTCAGGGACTGTGTGTGTGTGTGGTATTTCTCAGAATGCCCAGGATGCTCCTGGGATGTGTGAGGACATTGGGGCAGGAAATGCCTCCTAGGGGAGCTCCAGCAGGGGCCAAAACAGATCTCTCCCAGGTGTCCAGCCCAGAGGGTGGGCCACCCTCGGGTGTGTACTTTCTTTTCCCACCTTCCTGTGCGGCAAAGGGCCAGGCAAAATAGCCTGATGGGGATGAGGACCCAGAGAAAACGTGTCCTGTGGCTGCCCCAAAAGGCTAGGACGGTGACTACCCTGAGCTCAAAGGGTAAAAGCAGGTCCCCTCTCTGCCCCGTCCGTCCGGGAGCAAACCCTGCCACAAGAATGGCGCCGCGGACCTGAGCTTCTGCGGTTGCTAACCCACCCCTCCCATCGGCCGTTTGAGGTGGGAATGCGGCAGCTCACTCTGAAATCCACCCCAGTGCCGGAGGTGGGGGGGGGCATCGCCACCCACGAGTGAACGTGACTTCAGCTCCTCCCACTCAGGTGGTAACACAGTGCCAAGGCACGATAGGACTGTGCGTAAACACAGGTGAGGAACCCAGGACCCCACAGTGCAGCTGTCAGTGAGAGTGCATTTCCTCTGTGCACAGAGACAGCAAAGCTTTGCCTGAGGGGCTCTGAGGACAGGCTTCAGAAAGCATGACTGTCCTCTAGGTCCCGCCTCTATAACCTCCAGTCACGAATGCCAAGGGCGCGTGAGGCCAGGTTGGTCACCTGTGGGTGCGGTCCCCATGACCACCGAGGTCAGTCCACCATGGGACATTGGCTGGGAGCTCTTGAGACTCAAGACCCAGAAGTGGGACATGCTAAGCGCATCTTGGAAAGAAACAGGAGGAGGCTCAGAGCCAGGGCTCCCACCCGCTCTCTCTCTCTCACCTGTTATTGTTGTAATATTCCAGGTAGAACCTCTTGGGCCGCGACAACTCCTCCACTCGGTGGGACACCGCTGAACGGAAATGGTCCAGTCACCACAGCTATCCTGGGCCCCAGCGGGAACCACCCTCCACCCCAGGGTTCTACTCAGTCCTCCACCGGTCCAGGCAGGGGGCACAGGCTAGAGACATGGGCAGACACTTTGCCAAAAGGTATCCACAGCCACCCTATCATAGGGAGAACAGGCATAATACAGAGGCCAGGATGATAAGACTATGGCTCCTTCCTCCCCAGGACTGAACGCGAGAGGCTCAGAAATGGGGTTTTTGTCAGAAGTTAGTGCCAGCCTAGGATTTCCAGGGCTTGTGGGCCATGGCTGAGTCTGGAGCCCCAAGAGAGACCCTGCTGGCTAGGCTCATCCACATGGGAGCTCTTGTTGGGAGAGGGCTTTATTTGAAGGAGTCCATGTTCTCAAAGAAGATGGATCCCACTTGGGGAAGAAGGTGGGATCTCCGTAGCACAAACACTAGCCCTGTCCAGATTTGCCTTGAAGACTCTGTCCTGAACCCCTTCCTCCGTGATGTGTCTACAGGATTCTAGCCACTCAGGGAGGTGGGGGAAGCCTGGGGAGGTGACCCACGTGGCCACATACTGAATGGAGCCAGCAGGCCCCAGGCTAGGCAGAGGACACCCAGGCTACCCTGGAGAGACGGAACCTACCAGGGACCGTGATGGTCAAGGTGGTGTCCTCGATAAATCGCTCGGTCCAGTATACAGAAGGCCTGGAATACAGCCGAGCAGCTCAGGGCAGAGTGCCCTGTGCCCTGTGCCCTGCTGGGGAAGGGAAGCCTGGGGCCCTGGAACATTGGATATGAAGCTGGGGAGCCAGGGAGGGCAGCCTGAGGAAATGGAAGGAGGACACGGAGGAAAGGAAGACTGGGCTGGACTAGGGCCGCGAGCACCAGGGGAAACAGATTATCTCGAGCAAGGCCCCTGTTCCAAGATGGGGCAGGGGGGCAGACCAAGTGCACTTTGGAGAGCTAGGCCCTCGGGTGTGCAGACGCTGCCCAGCAGGCCCAGTGCCCAGCAGGAGGCTGGGCAGTCCTAGCATGAGGGAGCCCCCATCCAAGAGCCCTCCACCCCCAGAACCTGGTCCCTGGAGAGAAGGCAGCTCAGGTGTACCCCTTGGCCTGGCATGTCCCTGACATGCACAGGTGACAGAGGGAGGGGACACCCCAACTCACCAATACAGGCAGAACTGCAAGTTGTTCTTGCGTGGGGACATCCAGGCATAGCCCTTACAACAGCACCCCTTCCTGCGGCGACGAGACAGGGTCCCAGGCCCTGCCTTTGCCTCTGGGTCCCCACTGGCTCCCAGATTCCTCACTCTCCACGAGTTACCACCCAAGGGCCCAACCCCTGGTGTCTGCCTGACGCTTCCCCGACACCCGTGTGTTCTCTAGGTGCCCTGCCCCAGGTGACGCAGGGAGGAGGAGGACGGGTTGGAGACGGGGTCAGAAGAGCACAGAGGGCCGGGGCTCCCATTGCCTCGCCACCTCATGGGCCCCAGCCCTCACCTGTCTCTCAGGCATTGCCAGTTGGTCTTGGGCTTTGCCAGCTCCAGCAGCCTACGGCCCTTCTTTTTCTTGCTCTTGGCCATGGAGACACTGGGAGTCCGCTCCGTGATGGACAGCTGGCTGCGAGAGAGTGTGGTGTCAGCGTCTGCTGGTCCACCTTGATGGGTCTGGGAACCTACAGAGCAGTCTGCCCTCCCCTCATCGGAAATCTTTGGTCAAGTCTGGGCTCCTGGTGCCTCGTCACTCTGTGAAGGAGTTTGGCATCACCCAGGCTCCCCACGGTTCATAAACTGAGCCCTGAGCCCATGGAACTGGAAGAAGCCAGCTCCCACCTCCTGGGGCTGTTGGGAGAAAGCGCAGTGCTCACTTGTTGTGGAATGTTACTTTAAGTAAGTAAAGACGTGCTATATTGTTTATGTTGCACTTGTCTAACCATGTAAAGATGTGTTGCATTGCCTGCCCAAGGCACCTGATTGGTCTAACAAAAAGCTGGACAGCCAATAGTTATGCGGGAGAGGGATAGGCAGGGCTGGCAGGCAGAGAGAATAAGTAGGAGGAGGAATCTAGGCTTGAGAGGAGAGAGAAGAGGGGAGGGGAAGGGAACAAGAGAGAGAGAGAGAATGAGGGAGAAAGAGAGTGAGCCACCCGGGGCCAGGCAGCCAGGCAGCTGCCAGACAGACAGACAGACACAGAAGAAGCAGGAAAAGTAGGACATACAGAGCGGAAAAAAGGTACAAAGCCCTGAGGCAAAGCGTAGATGAAGAGAAACAGGGTAAACTGAGTTAAAAGAGCCAGTGGGACGAGCCCAAGCTAAGACTGAGCACTCATGACTAATACAAGTCCGTGTCATGATTGGGAGCTGGTTGGTGGCCCAGGAAAGGTGGCACAGCACTTTTCTCACCAGTGTTTACTGAAGAGCTGCTGTGTGTCAGGACCAGAGCAGGCAGTTATCGACAGCTCCCAGCCTCTGGGAAGCTGGGGTCTCTAAGGGGAAGGACGATGGCCAGGATAGACGGGAATGTCAGTGTATGCCTCCTCCCGGCACCCACCTGCCCCCCAGCTCCCCGACACCTACCTCATTTCAACCACTTCCACCTCCAACTCTCGTCCAAGACTGTCTTCCAGATTGGGGGCCTCGGGGAGCTCTTCCCCAGGCACCTCCTCCGGGGGAATCTCTTCCTCTGGGTCTTCTGCGTCTACCCCTTCGGTGGCCTGGGAACCCTGGAGCCAGGGGCTCTCAAAGGACGCACTCTGGTGGCCCAGACCGCCATTGCCCAGACCGCCATTGCTCTGCCCATGCTCTGACCCACCTGAGGTCTTGGCCTCGGGGGCGGGGTTGTTAAGCAAACTGGCGCGGTGTTCGCCGAGTTCCCCCATGTGCTCGATCCCTTCTAACCCTCTAAACTCACTCCCTCAACACCCAAGAGCGTCTGTGGTTGCCACAGCAACAGGAGAATGCCCACCCGTGGATTCTGAGGCCCCCATTCCAGGGAGCCAGGTCTGAGGTGCACAGCTCAGGGGCCCACCATACATGTCTTTCTTTTGGAGTGGGGGACAAGGGGTGACAGGGTCTCACTATATGGCCCAGGCTAGCCTCAAGCCCAGCCTCCTGAGTGCTGAGATGGCCCATCTGCACTGGACTCCAGAGTCAAGCCCGGATTCAGATCTCACAGGAGGCTGTACCCCCTCCCATGGGTGGGTCTGTGGAATGCACGGGGATTTCTGGACATGGATTCTTCCTCTTTTTCCTTAAAAGAGACTGTGGGCGCCATGGGCCCTGGCCCCCGACTGGGAGTGGCTGCGGCCTTGCTTGCTTGACCTTGATCAGATGTCCTCCCTATTCAGATTCCCTGCCGGTATCCACACTTCTGAATGCTTAAGGGAAGTTCCTTGTTTGTGTATCCTGCATTTTGGGCGTTAACTACTTAGATGCAAGATTGTAGAACATTGGGTCTGGAATGTAGACCATTGACAGCGAACTTCTGCCCTCCGGGGGTTCCTCCATTTGTGCTGTAAGCCTGTACGTATTTAAGGTTTCTTCCCTCTTTCAATAAACGGCATTCGACATCCAATCATACGGATGACCCGCTGTCTCTTGTCTCTATTTTTTAATCCGCAGCCCTTCGCTCGGACATGGTGAACGGTTATCGGTAATGCTGGCGTTACCGCAACAAGAGACCTCATCTCTTCTTCCTATCTATGGTTGGGCCTGTTTTTAATGTCTGATGCTCAAGCAGCCGTTCCGTGGCCACAGAGCCTGTTAGTCTGATGACAGGTGACCCGATAGATGAGTCTTTGCTTTCTGGAGCTTCCCTCAGAGAGGGAGCTAGGTCTCTACTTCCTCCTCTGGCAGCTGACTCTCAGGTCCTCACAGCTCACAGTACTGCCACACAAGCAGACTCTGTCCCCAAGTTACGTAAGAAGTACCTTCCAAATATGCCACCATGCATCCTCACAGTGAGATTATGGCTCTGACAGAGGGTACTGCCAACACAGCTCCCATCTCCAGCCTGGACGTGTCGGGAGTTAATGGCACAGAGGACCTTGGCCCCCATTCCATGGCTACAGAGCCTTTACCTCCACCTTTACTGCCAGAGGAGGTCAAGGGGGGGTGGCAGGGGCAGGACCCAAAGGCGCTGTAGTACTTTGAATGTAACTGGCCCCCATAAGCTCACAGGGAGTGGCACCATTGGGAGGTGTGGCCTTGTTGAAGGAAGTGTGTCACGGTGGGGGCGGGCTTTGGGGTCTCTTTTGCTTAAGCTTCACTCAGTGTCAGTTTACTTCCTGTTGCCTTCTGATCAATATGTAGCCAGCACCATGTCTGCCTGCATGGGGCCATGCTCCTGCCATGATGACAATGGACTGAACTTCAGAAACTGCAAGCAAGCCGCTGCGATTAAGAGTTTTCCTTTATAAGAGTTGCTGTGGTCATGGTGTCTCTTCACAGCAATGGAAACCCTAACTGAGACAGGAGCCTTGGAGGCAATGCCAGTTCAAAGGTCACAACCAAGGGGCCAGACCCAGGGTGACATCCCAACCTCTGACAAGTGTGCTAGCTAACTTTGGCTGTCAATTTGATTGGATCTGGGGCCATGTAAGAGATCAGCCTGGCTTGTCTGTGAGAGCATCTCCAGGAAACATTAGCTGGTGGTAGGGCGGGGAGACAAGCCCGTAGAGTGGCAGTACTTTCCAGTCTGCCCAGTGACGGTAAGGTCTAAGGGGAAGGGAGACCTCCCTGCTGGCCTTTGCCTCTTGCTGGTGAGTGCGTCTATTCTGATGTTGCCTCCACCACTACCTGACATCAAAACCCAGCCTGTTCAGCTTTGCAAGGTGGACTGAAGACTAATGATTCTCCAGGATCCCTCCAGGCCTTCAGTGCCAGATCGGGACTGGTAAGACACCCAGCCTCGTGGACGAGACAGTTGCAAGGCACTCAACCTCTGCAGAATTCAGACGGCTATTGCTGCACTGTCCATCCCGTATCCCGTAAGACAATTTAACAAGTGCCCTTTGTTACATATGTTCATTCTGTCCCTTATGATGCCCTGGAGAACCCTGGCTAATGCATATCAAAGATGGAGGGACTGGAACCATTGCAGGCCCTGGGCATTCTGGTGATGGACAGAGGGACAGTCTACATCTTGGGGGTCCCAGGCAGGAAACAAAGTCCCTCCACTTCCTTGTTTGTGTGTTGAGGGAACCATGATGAGGTACCACAGGCTTAGCAAGAGAAAGCAGGACTGCTTAACTGTTTCTGTTCAAAATCCGTTTTCCTCTGAGAATTGTTCATATACCCCAGGAATAGCTATAAGAATAGTTGTACTGGGGGGGGGGGGGGCGCATGGCTCAGCAGCTAAGAGCACTTGCTGCTCCTCCTGGGTTTGGTCCAGCACCCACGTGCAGCTCACAGGTGCCTGTAACCCCAGCTCCAGGGCATCGGACACCGTCTCCCGGCCCTGGCAGGTCTGTTAGCTACTGTTCTATCGCTGCGAAGAGACACTATTGAAAGGGTATACAGTGCTGGTAGCTGGCACTGGTTACCGTGGCGGTGCTGGTCACAGTCACGACAGAACCCAGTGGTACCCTTTAGAGCTTTATTAGGAGAAGGAGAGAGAGAGGAGAGAGAGAGAGAGAGAGAGAGAGAGGTGCAGAGAGAGTGTGGGGGTGCATGTTCGGCTTTTAGGCTGGGACGCAGTCGCCCGCTGATGACGTAATAAGGCACCAGACAAGACCCCCGAGCTGCACATATACAGAATGCTTACAACTATGACCAAGGCAACTTATAAAAGAAAAAATTTAACTGGAGGCTTGGTTACAGTGTCCAAGGGTGAGCCCATGGCCACTATGGTGGGAAGCATGGCAGCAGGGATGCAGGCATGGTGCTGGAGCAGTAGCTGAGACATTACATCTTTTCCATAAACGAGATGCATAGAACAAAAGAGACTGGGCCTGGCATGGGCTTTTGAAACCTCAAAGCCCAGCCACAATGACACACCTCCCCCAACAAGGCCACACATCCTCGCAATGTGGAGTAATCCTTCTGTACATTGTAAATATGTATTGCTCTCATTGTTAATAAAAAGCTGACTGGCCAAAAGCTGCACAGGGGTTGGGTGAGACAGCCTGAGACACAGAGAATGCTGGGATGAAGAAGGGTGGAGTCAGAGGAGTCACTAGCCAGATGTAGAACAAGTTGGACACACAAAATGGGATAGAGGTAAAAGCCACGAGCCTTGGGGCAGCACATGGATTAATAGAAATGGGTTAAGTTGTAACAGCTAGTTAGTAACAAGCCTGAGCTATTGGTCAAGCATTTGTAATTTATATTAAGTCTCCGAGTCAGTTATTTGGGAAGTGGCTGCCAGCTTAGGAAAACTCCATCTATGTCCTAGTCACCCCAAAACAGTTCCACCAACTAGGGACCAAGCATTCAAATATATGACAGATATTCTCATCTAAACCACCACATTCCACTCTCTGTCCCCTACAAGCTTGTAGCTACATCATAATGCAAATACATTCAGTCCACTTCAAAAGCTACCATAGCCTTTCACAATCTCAACACTGTTTAAAAGTCCAAAGTCTCTTCTGAGACTCATGGCATTCTCCCTAACTGTAACACTTAATAAAATCCAATATGCCATGGCACAAGATATACATTACCATTCCAAAAGGAAAGGGGACACAGTGAGGAAATGCTGGACCAAACCTCAGCAGGACAAAGTCCAAATCCAGTGTCTCTAAGTCCTGTGTCAAAGGGCTTATTCGGCTCCACCCTTCCAGCTTTGTTGACTGGAATACATTTCTCTCTCTTGGGCTGGTTCCACGTGTGTCTGCAGCTCCCTTGGTCAGTATCCCACAGCTCTGGCTATTGGTTTTATCGGTGCTCTTACCCTGCGAGGAAAAGTCACGGAACACAATAAAAATCTAGTAACAAGAGTTTTATTAAGAAAAGGAGAAAAGGACAGGGAGTGATCAGGCCTCCTGGAAAGACACAGGAAGAGAAGGGGGAGGGTACGTGTGATCCACCTTTTAAGGACTACCCTGTGCATGCACACATGGGCCCACATGGCTACTCCACGCATGCGCATAGATCACATGGTCACGCCACGCACTATTTATGTGACCACACAGCGCATGGATTATGTAGGATGTATGGCTCAGAAATGACTAGGCAGAATTGACTAAGTGTCTCACCAGGGCATGTGCGGATCATGGGGGCGTGGCTAGGATTCCTATCACTGGGGTCTCCAAAGTCTTGGGGTCTCTAAGACAATCCAGGTTTGACCTTCACAGCTTCATGCAATGGCCTCTCCAGGCCTCCATGCAGGGACACCCCTGACACGTGCCTGGCCTTGGCAGCTTTCTTTAACTGCAGAGGAAGAGTCCACAGTCCTTTACCTCTTGTACATTTCTTTGACAAAGCCAGAACTATTGTGTGATATTTTGTTTGTGTTCTGACAAAGCTTGCTTGGAGTCAGAGGGCAGAGTTAGCCGTAGAGATCTGGAGGTCTGTACAGAGAGGAACAGGAAGTGGTAAGGCAGGGCAGACAGTCCCTTTTGGACTGGAAGAACAGAGGAGAAGAGACTGTGGCTGCTCCCCTGCTTCTCTGACCTTTCAGGTTTTACTCCAATATCTGACTCCTGGTTTTTACTGATAAGATCACTTAGATTTATGCTTCATCTAGCATCTAACTTTTGGGGCATGAATCCCCATAGCCGCTTGCCTGTGGCTTTGCAGCCGCTGGCACCCCCTGGAGTCACAGCACTGCCGGCTAGGTTTTCCCTTTCTTCCCCAAGCCTTCTGAGCAAGTCTGGAATTGTCCTGTTGCAGCCTCTCCACAGTAATCTCCACAAGCACCAAACACCACAGGCCCCTGGGCTCCAGACACCGCAGGAGTCAGCCCCTCACCATCCCACCTGCCTTCAGGCAGCTCTGTGCTCTCACTCCCTGCCGGTCACCAGTGCTGCTTTTGTGCTTGGCGCGAGCAGGCAGCAGGCTCTTTGGCTCCTTTTCCTGTGTGGGCTTTCCCTGCACCCCCTCCTCAGGCTGCTGACATGCCATCAGTGGCAGCTGCCCTCAGCCAGGCTGTGCACCCCTGTGTTCTCTGCCCAGATGTGCTACACAACAGCAGTCAGCACCACACTTCAGCGGCAGCAGCAGCAGCAGCAGCAGCAGATTTGGTGAGACAGTTGGGAATTCTTAAAAGGGAGAGTTAGTTTTAAAAAAAAAGTCTTTTCTCACATTAAAAAATGGGAAACACTATTAAAATTAGGAGTTAGGACTCTGCATGACTACACAATGGATGGTTTGGAAATAGAACAATTAAATGAGGAGATAATTAACTTTGATGGGATTTACGTAATGTCAATTACTATCATTATCAGTTTGGTAATTCTTGTTTTATCTCTAAAAAAGTTGGTTGATATCAGTGCCAAATATGAGAAATTTGATAAGATACAAACCTTAGAAAAACTTGCTATTCATAAGATACAGGACTTAGAAGAGGTTACTACTGATAACATGCAAGCCTTACAAATAATTACTAAAGAAAATAATGCAATTTTGACTGATAAGTTACAAGCCTTAGAAAAACTTATTAAAATGGATAATAGAGATATTCAGACACAGACAGAGGAATTTAAAGAAAAACCAACCTCATCATTATACTATAAAATTAGAGAGGAACAATCCTGTTAGAGAGGTGGCAACTGCCGTGATTAAAGGGCTCAGGCATTGGTATAGCAATGTGTTTGTGGCTTCGATGATTAGGTCTTTTGAGTAGAAGCCTGTAAGAAAGAGTATTTCGGTGAGGGCTAAGCTGCTGATCGTTAGGCATGATGATGTAACAAGGTTATCAAATAACCAACCTTAATTTATCTAGTCACCTGACTGGAACTGTCAAATGATGGGTATCTCCAAGGCTGTGTAAGAGCTGCCTGGACTCCTGTGGAAATGGTAGATTTGAGGAGATTTAAGAAAGTGATAGTCTCATGTGGTATGCATTCACCTTTTGTGAAGCAGATGTTAACTTCATGGTCAACTAGTAACAGAATTGTCCCACAAGACTGGAGAGACTTGGTTACAGCAGTATTGGAGCCTGGTCCTCAATTACAGTGGAGGATCTGGTGGAAAGATGAGGCTAGGACCATTGAACAATGAAGTAGGACTAGAGGTGTTGAAATTTCCCAAGACCGACTTCTTGGAGAGGGAGATTACGCTCATGTACAAATAGTCTCTATATGATGACCACACCCTGGCTCTATGCCAAGCACCAGCTTTGAATGCTTGGGACAGAATTGAAGAAGTCAGAAAGAGAACTGAGTCATTTACTGAAGTTATACAGGGCCCAAAAGAAACCTTCACTGATTTTTTTACAAAGATTGACTTCAGCTGTAAATAAAATGATAACAAATTCAGGAGCTAGACAAATACTAATTGAATCTTTGACTTTTGAAAATGCTAATTCAGAATGCAAAATGATAATTAGGCCTTTAAAGGCAAGATCAACACACATAGATGAATGGATTAGAAAACTAACTTATAAGACCATAAATGCTTTTCATTTGCTCAGACATAACTTGCCAAAAGGGAAACTCCCCAAAGTTAGCATTGGGGCAGGGTTTTGTTTTTGTCTTTCCAGAAGTATGAAGGCATCCAGCTAAAAAATCTGAAGACCACTGAACAAATGAGGCATCTGAAGAAAAAGAATGAATCATCCAGAGAAAATGTACCAAGAAAAAGAGTAAATTGGCCTATTGGTATATCACAGTTCCAACAGGATAAAATTTCATAAATCTTCCCAAATGTTTGTTTCTGCTGTTCTCTACAGACTCATAATGCAAATAGTCTTTTTGTATTCCCAGTTCAATTAAAAAGGAAAGCTGAACTGGGTGGTGGTGGCGCACACCTTTAATCCCAGCACTTGAGAGGCAGAGCCAAATGGATCTCTGTGAGTTCAAGGCCAGCCTGGTCTACAGAGTGAGATCCAGATCAGGCACCAAAACTACACAGAGAAACCCTGTCTTGAAATAAATAAATAAATAAATAAATAAATAAATAAATAAATAAATAAATAAATAAAGTAAAGCTGGCTTTGGAGTTGGAGTGTGGCTCTCTCCTTCTCTAAACCCAAGCATGCTTGTTAAAGGAAAATGCAAAATCCCTGTCTCATGCCAGAAGAACCACCTGATATGGAACAGAAAAAAAACAAAATTAAGGGATTATTCTATTGCCACTAATCTCATAATTCTTTGGTTTTATTTTGACTCTTTAAAATTTTTCTTAAGGTATAAATATCTCAAAATTTATAAAATTAATATATATATATATATATTTCAGCTTTTTGTCATGATGTTACTGGACATGTAGAGAACTAATTCTAGAAAATGGCTTTAACTAACTTCTTGTACATGATTTCAGGTTTGAGTCTCTATCAGGTAACTAGAAATTAAGTTTTTGTACTCTGGTTATGCATAACAAATTATGGTCCTTTAAGCTCTTCTAAATCTGCTGCATATGACATTTAAAATGTTTAAGTTTTCTGTAATGACCATGATTACACCTAACAGTGACCTTTGAAGTTTCCAAAAGGAGCCCCACAATGATGATTCCACTGGGACTATGGTAATGCCACTAAGCTGACAGACACTGCCTAAAGATCAGCATTGAACTACAAACTGTTCAGGACAATTTCAAGGTGGCTAGAGGAGATGGTCCAGCCTCACAGACTACTCTAGCCAGGATTTGAGACAAGCCCTGCACTTTCCCATTTCACAGAAACTAGATAACAAATGATACAGCTAGCTCTCCCAGGACTTGACAATTATCCCAATTTTTTTCAGGGTCCCCTAAAGATGCCATGATCCCCAGACAGCAGGAAGTAATTTTAAGAACACAATGCCCACATTCCCAAGAGGGAAGGTGGGCAGTTTTTGGTCATTCAGTGGGTTATGGTTATTGTTTAGGGGGATTAGTTACAAGTTGTTATTGGTAATGGTCAGGAAAAATATCTCAACAAAGGAGATTAGATTCGGGGATCTCATTCTAAAAAGAAAAAGGGGGGATATAGACATAGGATAAAAGGGTAGGTTATTAAATTTACCTTTAAGCCAAAAAAAGCAACTATTAGTCTTAAATATTTTTGCATTGGTGTGGATTTTTCTTTCTTTTTTTTTTTAAGATATTATTTATTTATTTATTAGGTTTGCAGCATGTATGACTGTGGCCAGAAGAAGGCGCCAGATCTCATCACAGATGGTTGTGAGCCACCATGTGGGTGCTGGGAATTGAACTCAGGACCTTTGGAAGAGCAAGTAGTGCTCTTAACCTCTGAGCCATCTCTCCAGCCCCGGTGTGGATTTTTCATATACTGATACAAATTTGAGGTTATTTTTGTTATACTGTATCTGTTTCTACACTTGTTTAAGATATTTTTGTATATTGATACAAATTTAAGGTTATTTTGGTTAGAACATACTGTACATATGTTTCTACTCTTGTTCAAGGTATTGTACCTATACAGCTCATTTAACATTGTAATGTATATTTCTAATTCTTGAAAGTTATTATTACAAACTATTTAGGATAATAAAGAAAAGCAAGTTAGTAGTTAGTCACCTATTATAATCAAACTTGTAGTCATGTTAGATATATTTTCAAGGTCAAACAGAGATGTATTTTAGATAGACAGGTAGTCTTCAAATGCTTCAGAGATGTACAGAATATGGCATTTAAGATGTTTTAAAAATATACGTTTTTTTTGTTTTTTTTTTTTTTTTTTTTTTAATGAGAATGAGACATGTCTGTGCCTGGCAGATCCAATATACTTCAGAGATAATGGGTATTGAAGAAACTCCATATGGAGTTTACTTTCTTTGTGGCAAAAGTTAGCCACTGGGCAAGAAACTGCCCTTGCCTTGACTGCTGACAGTATGCTGTCCAAATTGGACAAGCAGGACAGAAAAGAAAGTGACTGCTGAACTTTGCAAAGACAAGGCAAAATAGTCCTTCAAAAATCCTGCTTCACAGATAAGTCTGTCAGATATTCCAGGCCTGCAGGCCAAATATGGATGCCCCAGCATTGCAGAGGAACCTTGGATGACATCCAGCCAACTGTTACTGTCATTTCTTATTTTTGGAAGTTGTTTGTTCTACACTTCCTGTTTACTCAGGTAATAGTATCCTTCTCAGGTCTCTGATGGAGTTGAAGACCAGATAGCTATAGTTTTCCTTGTTAATAAATTCAGAAAAGAAACTCACAAAAGAGGTGTAAAGTGTATAAGATTGAGAGACATAAAAGATAGTTTTGGGATGGTAATGCAAGTTAGGATAGAAAGTGAATTAAGTACAATACTTTGGACTCACCAAGATAGGGTAGATAATGGAGTGTTTTCTCTGAATTTGTTAAATTGTTTTGTAATTTGACATTGTTAAAGTAATTCTTGCCTGTATATATTTGTATATAGTGATTGTACTTATTGTATATAGTTTTTCTATGCTAGTTAAAACCTTTGTTTTTTATTTAGACAAAAAGGGGGAAATGTGTGATATTTTGTGTTCTGACAAATAAAGCTTGCTTAGAATCAGAAGGCAGAGCTAGCCACTAGTTAACCATAGAGGTCTGGAGGTCTGTACAGAGAGGAACAGGAAGTGATAAGGCAGGGGAGAGACAGGATCTCAGTCCTTTTGGACTGGAGGGACGGAAGAGGAAGGAAGAGACTGTGGCTGCTCTCCTGCTTCTCTGATCTTTCGGGTTTTACCCTGATATCTGACTCCTGGTTTTTATTGATAAGATTAATTACATTTACTCTTCACAAAACCACAGGACTGAAGCTGCCAAGTTCTCCTGCCTGCTTGGGATGGATCCTGGCCCCTCCTTAAATTAATTTGCATAAACTTCAACTTATTAACACTCTTTTAAAACAAATCATTCCTTGGGCCTTTTCCTTTTACAGGTTGCAGGGTTAGCTGGGTGTAGTCTTTCCCTGAGGGTACCTCTCCCTTTATTCCATTTAGCACCAGGATTTTCTTTAAACTTCTCATTTCTTTGAGCACATGGCTTGGTTCCAACAGTCCATTACCTGGTGCTCTTTTTCTCCTCAAACTGTACATTTTGCATTTATTTTGCCTCACTTGCTCTTTTTCATTATACATCTGCATAAGAGTGATTACTATGCTGGGCGGTGGCGGTGCACGCCTTTAATCCCAGCACTTGGGAGGCAGAGGCAGGCAGATCTTTGTGAGTTCGAGGCCAGCCTGGGCTACAGAGCGAGATCCAGGAAAGGCACAAAGCTACACAGAAAAACCTTGTCTCGAAAAACCAAAAAAAAAAAAGGAAGAAAGAAAGAAAAAAAAAGAGTGATTACTAAAAACCACATATCACAGTCAATACCAGGCTGTCTTGTGCTGTGGAATATTTGCTTAACTAGGCAAAGATATGATACATTTGTTTATGTTATAGAATATTCCTTTTAACTATGTAAAGATGTGTTACATTTGTTTAACAATGTAAAGATGTGTTGCTTTGTCTGCCTAAGGCACCTGATTGGTCTAATAAAAAGCTGAATGGCCAATAGCTAGGCAGAGGAGGGATTGGCAGGGCTGGTGGGCAGAGAGAATAAGCAGGAGGAGGAGTCTAGGCTCAAGAAGAGGGAATTGAGGGAGAAAAAGAGGGAGATGCCCAGAGCCAGACAGTCAAGCATCCACCGGACAGACAGACACAGAGTAGGGAAGTAGGACATACAGAATGAAAAAAAGGTAAAAAGCCCTGAGGCAAAGCGTGGATGAAGAGAAACAGGTTAAATTAAGTTATAAGAGCCTGTGGGACACGCATAAGCTAAGGCTGAGCATTCAAAATTAATATTAAGTCTTCATTCATGTCATGATTTAAGAGCTGGTTGGGGGCCCAAGGAAGCCTGCTGCAGTCTTGAAATCTCTGCTTACAACATTGATCCAACACTCTCCCATTAGCTTCAGGAAGATTTTTAGGACAAGGGCAGAAATCAGTCACGTTCTTTGCTAAAATATCACAAGAACGATCTAGTCCAGTTTCTAACATTTTTCCCCTCTGAAACCTCTTGAGTGGGACCATCATTGTCTACATTTCTCCCAGCACCCTGCCTTCCATGCTCCTAGTGGCATGGCCCATTAAGCTCCACTTAAAGCGTTCAGCCACTTCCCTAATCCAACTTCTGTCATAGTGTCCTGTGGCTGTGAAGAAACACCATGACTAAGGCAATTTATAAAAGAAAACATTTAGTTAGGGGCTTGCTTACAGCTTCCTAGCAAGTCCATGACCATCAGGCAAGGATCCCAACAGCAGGCAGGCAGACATGGTGCTGGACAGGAGCTGAGAACTTACATCTGACCCACAAGCTGGAGACAGAGAATGAGAGACTGAGTCTCCCATGGGCTTTTGAAACCTCAAAGCCCACCCAGTGATGTACTTCCAGCAAGGCCACACCTACTAATCCTTCCCAAAACAGTTCCACCAACTAGGGACCAAGCATTGAAATATATGAGTCCACGGGGGCCATTCTCACTCACACCACCACAGCAGGGACCTGCACACGCATGGCACACACTCACATGCACATAAAAACACGAATAAGATGCCAATGAGATAGCTCGGTGTTAACAGTGAAAGACCCTAACCCTTCAGGCTTACACCCCCGAGCCCCAGGAAATGAGAAACTAAAAATCTAGTTCCAAGGGCAAGCTGACTCAGCCATTATTCAACCACCCTTGCTACAATGTAACAATGTAAAAAGATTTCTGTTAAGAGATGTGCTCAACTGTGACTGGGATAGTTGCAAGTGTTCCAGGAAGGACCACTGTGACCTTTGTGTAAACTCCACTCCTGCCCTGATACCCCCCTTGAGGTTTCAGGAAGAATGTACATGTGAACGTGACTGTACCCACTCTGTGATCAGACCATGATCTTGTGAAACGAAATTGTATGGGAATTGTAACCTTATGGCTTTTGTGGGTTTTCCTTTAAAAGCACCCATGTGGCTACAGTAAGATGCGACTCTTGCTCTCAGGACAAGAGTAGCCCATCTGTACAGATGCTTCAATAAAAACCTCGTGCTGTTGCATCAACTGGACTGGAGTCTGGGTTCTTGGGGTGCCCACTTGAGACCCTAGATTTTGGGGTCTAACAACAGCACTCACTGCTCTTCCAGAGGACATGGGTTCTTTTCCCTGTATTCACATCAGGTGGCTCATAACTGCCTGTGACTCCAGCTCCAGGGGATCTGACAGCTTTCCGCCTTCCACAGGCACTGGGCACACGTGATACACATAAAAAAAAAACTGTGCACATATACAAAAACAGATCTTTAGAGAGAAATTTTAAAATTAAAAAATCAGATTGTCTCCCCAAAAAAGGTATAAAAATCAGACTTTAGGGGGCTGAAGAGATGGCTCAGCTGTTAAGAGCACTGGTTGCCCTTCCAGAGGACCCAGGTTCGATTCCCAGAACCCACATGGCAGCTCACAACTGCTTGCAACTCCAGTTACAGGAGATCCAACACCCTCACACAGACATGCAGGCAGGCAGAACACCAATGCACATAAAACAAATAATTAACTTTAAAAAATAAGACATTTAGTGACCATGAATCATAAAAAAAAATTGTTCACAATTTTTGGTATTCGATGTAATTTTACTGCTCACAAACAATGAAAGCAAATTTGAGCACTAATGAGATGATGTGCTCATCTGTTTTGACATCATTAACTGGTTAAAATGTTTGATCATGGAACGTAAAACAGCTTCAATGTTTTTCAGCCAATCAGTGTTCCAATCTGACCATCACCAGTGCTGAGAGTACTACTTCATATGTGTGCACAGTGCAGAATGGCCCAAGTGTGTGCAAGGCCGCTGTCTTTATGTGTGTGTGTGTGCAGGTGCGCATGCTTGTGTGCGCTTGTGGAGCCTGCAGGAGGTCGGATGTGTGTGTGTCTTTATCTGCCCCCACCTCTGGCCTGTTACTGGCTGCTGCTGCTTTGAGACAGAATCTCTTACTGAACCGGAAGCTCGATGCTCCAGCTAGACTGGCTGGCTTGCCAAGGAGCTCCTGAGACTGGCCTGACTCTGCTCCCCAACACTACAGCACATGCCACCATACCTGGCTTTTAACAATTTTTTTTTAAATAAAACGCAAGTCAGCAACTCAAACAGCCATTTTTAAAATCAAGCATTCTAACAGAAAACGACCCATCGACACATTCATTTGATACACAGGGTGGGATGACAATCCTAAGTCTTTGTTTTCCAAAATTAAACCATTATGTTTCTATGAGAGCAGAACGCGTTTTTCGTACAATTTGAACAACACAGTCATACACAGTAGGCCTACCATTGAGGGATTTTGGTGACACTGGTCACTGCTCGTCGTAAGGGCACCAGCATGCTGCACGTCCAGAGCTGCGGTGAAGCTGTGCAGTGCTGTACAGGAAAGTGAGGCCAGAGACATCTCAGTCTTGTTATTTTTTTTTTATTTAACTTTATTTTATGTGCATTGGTGTGAAGGTGTCAGATCCCCTGGAACTGGAGTTACAGACAGTTGTGAGCTGCCATGTGGGTGCTGGAAATTGAACCTGGGTCCTCTGGAAGAGCAATCAGTGTTCTTAACCTCTAGGCCATCTCTCCAGCCCCAGTCTTGTTATGTTTTTTATTTTGAGTTTCTTTTTGGCTGTTTTATACTCCAAAATCTCTAACTGTTGTCCAGTTTTCCACACCCTCCCCATTCAGTCCTGTATGGAGTTGCAGCCCCCACGGTTTTTAAGAAACCTGGGGCCCATCCCTGTTGGTCCTGTGAACCAGAGTCCGAGTGGCCTCCCCAGCTGATGTTAATGAAGGACCCACTGTAGGCCTGACGCTAAGACCCAAACTCTTCTATGGAAGAGCTCCCTGGCTTTGACTGCACACCTCGCGGGACCTCAGCTGTGTTCAGACAGCGCACACTCAGGAAGAGCCTGGCCTGACCCCAGGGACACAGCGAGGGAGGAGACAGAAAGAGCCCCACCCTGTCCGCGCAAAGACGGCTGTGGGAGAGAAAGCACCACACAGCAGCCCAAATATGTTCACAGTCAGGCCAGCCCAACCCTGAGAGTAGCCACGCAGCTCAACCGCAGAGGAAGCCACACAGGACAGCAGTGCATAGGGCGGGAGCATACGACTTTGGCTTTGACAGACACAGATCAGCCAATACCAAAGATTCCAAACGCGTCCCCAGATGCACATCACCCTGACTTCAAACAACCCACATCGTTCCCCGTGTGGGACCTATCCCCATAATGCAGGTTGCTCCCCTCTGTCCTGCCACTGTATTTACTCCTCAGTCCTCCTCTCAGGCCCCTTCCCTCTTCCACCTTCCACTCAACCCCCTCTCCTCCTCCATCCTCCCCTGAGCCCCCTCCCCACACCCGTCCCCCTAACCGGTATGTACAGCATACATACCGGCATAGCTTCTTCCGGCATAGCTCGGCTCCTGGCTGCCCTTAACTCCCTGGATTCCCTGCCCTGTCTCCCCACCCCCGCCCCGTTTCTCTCCGCATCGGAACTTCTTGCTTCTCTGTCCTACTTCCTAGCTCTTCTTTCCCATTTGTTTTGGTCCTCGGCACTTCTCCGGTTCTCCATTTCAAAGCGGACACGATGTTTCCCGCTGCGCGAGTTGCAGAGAGGTCTTGAGGATGGAGATTCTCCCGGGACCGCTCCACTCAGCGATGCTTCCAGCCGAGACTGTGGTGATGCTCGTGGTGACCACTAGGTGGCAGCCCCCTCACGGCTACGGGTACCCTCCTGCAACAAGGAGGAGGCTCCCGGCTTAGCGTCCTGGTCTCCCCACAGCCGGGCAGCCTTGACAGACCAGAAAGAGGTGCCAAAAAGCTTGCGTGCATGGAAACTACCATTGAACAAAGCTTAGAGCCGAAGCATCGTTCCTGGGACTATCGCCTGCCTCTGAAGGGTCACGGGTGTCCCAGAGACCAAGGAGGTCTGTTTTCCAGGGGATGGTGCCCCAGAGGAGAGCAGGCTTGAAACCATCAATACAAAGGCAGCACCCAGGGCCTGGCCACCAGCACAAGTGTGGGGCTGCCTGGATTCCCTGGGCACCCGAGGCTCCTCTGGAGACCCTGCTGCCCCAGCAGCACCGACATGTTCTTCTGAGAACAGAGATCTCTTCTGAGATCCCACAGAGTGGTCAGAACTAGGAAATGAAGCACATAGAGGTTGGGGGTGTTTGACCCCTGCTGCCTGGGAACCTAAGCTATCCATCAACTTCTGTTCGCGCCTTACAGGATCTTTCAAGGTGTCCTTCTCTGGCGGCCAGGCAAGACTGTTTTCCATTTGTGTAGAAGCTTCACGTCCTCCACCACCTGATTGCTTTCCAGGAGTGCTCTGGAGGTAATCTACAGGAGACCTTCCATTTGGGCCCCTCTGCAGGGACCGCCAACTGATGAAGGTTCAGGCTGGGCTGTACCTCAGTGTCAGGACACGCATAAGGTCGTAGGTTCAAACTCCCGCACCAGAAAGGCAGGGAGGAACAAGACAGACATGGACTCATTCTTTCACAGTTCTGAGCCTCCAAGTCCGAGCTACCTCTAAAGCTGGGGTGTCGGCAGGGCTAGGAAACTTGAAGAGCAGATCTGAGCTAGGCAGTGGTGGTACACACCTTTAATCCCAGCATTCGAGAGACAGAGGCAGCCCGATCTCTGTGAGCAAGTTCCAGGACAGCCAGGGCTACACAGAGAAACCCTGTGGGGGCGGGGGGCGAGGGAAGAACAGATCTGAGAAGCCAACACACGCGACATTGAGCCAACTCAATAAACAGTAGCAGAGTCGAGACATTACCACACTTAGTAGTGTGGCCAGAAAAGTATGGGGCAGGGTAGGGGGCACAAGTGGACCCTGAGCCGTGAGGCCTCTGCGGGGGGGGGGGGGGGGGGGGCAGCTGCGGGAGGCCCAGAGCGGGAGGTTTGAGGCACATACACTCCCAAGAGCAGGGATCTGGGAAGGGCTGTCTTCATGCTCAGACAGAGATGGGGAGCCCAGACCTCACGGCTGATTTTCAGCCTAAGTCCTGTGTCTGGCTAATATCTGGCTTGGGGTTTTTATTAAAAGACCATGCAATGAACTGCTATATGGTCTTTTTATAAAATAAATAAATAAATAAATAAATAAATAAATAAATAAATAAATAAATAAATAAATAAATAAATAAAATAATAAAAAACCCAGAACCTAAATTGGGGTACATGCTGAAAGATCAGAGAGACAAAGGAACAAGCCATGTCTTACCTCCAGGACTACTCAATCTGAAAAGCTTTCCTTAGCCGAAAGGCTGTAGTTCCTGTCTCCTCATGCCTTATATTCCTTTCTCTGCCCACCCTTATCATTTCCTGTCTCAGCTTTGCTAGTGCTGGGATTAAAGGTGTGTGACTCCCAAACACTGGGACTAAAGGTGTGTGCCACCACTGCCTGAATCTGTTTCTGTCCTAGACTGAGTCAATGTAGTCCAGGGTGGCTTTGAACTCACAGAGATCCAGACGGATCTCTGCCTGCCAAGTGCTAGGATTAAAGGTGTGTGTTACCACTGCCTGGCCTCTATGTCTAATCTAGTGGTTTGTTCTGTTCTCTGATTTTTAGGCAAATTTATTGGGGTACAAAATATGTCACCACATTTTCCCTTTTTTGTCTAAAATAATAAAAGGTTATAACTAATAGAAAAACTATATACAATAAGTAAATAAATATATATAATATGTACAGTCAAGAATTACATTAGCAATGTCCAGTCCATTAACATTTGACAGATTCAGAGAAAATATTCCATTATTTATCCCATTTTGGTGAGTCCAAAATGTTGTACCTAATTCACTTTCTATCTTAACTAGTATTACCAACTCAAAACTATCCTTTGATGTCTTTCAAACTTATACACTTTACACCTCTTTAGTGAGTTTCTTTTCTGAATTTGTTAACAAGAAAAACTATAACTATCTAATCTTCAATTCCCTCAGAGACCAGAGAAGGAAATAATATTACCTAAGTAAACAGGAAGTGCAAACAAGCAACTTCCAAAAAATGTGAGAAATGACAGAAACAGCTGGCTGCCTGACAGTCACCCAGGGTTCCTCTGCAACATTGGGGCATCCATCTTCCGCCTACAGGCCTAGCACATCTGACAGACTCATCTGTGAAGCAAGATTTTCTAAAGAGCCTTCCTACTTTGTCTTGGCAAGGCTTGGCAGTCCTTTCGTGTGTGTGTGTGTGTGTGTGTGTGTGTGTGTGTGTGTGTGTGTCCGTGTGTGTGTGTGTGTGTGTGTGTGTGTGTGTGTGTGTGCCCTATTTGTCCCCTTTGGACAAACATACTGTCAGCAGTTGAGGCAAGGGCATTTTCTTGCCCAGTGACTAACTTTTGCCACAAAGAAAGTGAACTTCATATGGAGTTTCTTTGATGCCCATCATCTTCTCTGAAGTAGATTGGTGCTGCCAGGAGTAGACATGTCTCATTGTCATAAGAAAAGAATTTATGTTATTAAAACATCTTAAATGACATATTCTGTAGATATCTGAAGTGTTTGAAGATGACCTGTCTATCTAAAATATATTTCTGTTTGACCTTGCAAGCATACCTAATATGACTAAAAGTTTGATTGTAATGACTAACTACTAACTTTCATTTTTTTATATCCTAACTAGTTGGTAATAATAACTTTCAAGGACTAGTAATTTGTATTACATTGTTATATGAGCTGTATAGGTACATACCTTGAACAAGATTAGAAATATATGTACAGTATTTTCTAAAAAAAAATCAATCTTAAATTTGTATCAATATACATAATTTGTATACAATATACAAAAATCCAATCCAATGTAAAATATTTAAAACTAGTAGTTGCTTTGTAAAAGTAGATTCAAGCCGGGTAGTGGTGGTGCATGCCTTTAATCTCAGCACTTGTGAGGCAGAGGCAGGCAGATCTCTGTGAGTTCAAGGCCAGCCTGGTCTACAGGGCGAGTTCTAGGACAGCCAGGGCTACATAGAGAAACCCTGTCTCAAAAAACCAAAAAAAAAAAAAAAAAAAAAAGTAGATTCAATAATCTACCTTTGAATCTTATATCTATATTCCTGTTATTTCTTTTCAGAGTAGATTTAATAATCTACCCTTTTGTCCTATCATTTCTACATAATACATTTCTATACCATATCTCCCTTTCTCCTTTTAGGAAGAGATTGACTATGACCAATAACAATTTTTAACCAACCCCTAAACAAAGACAAACATCCATAAGCCATTTTGGGGAGGAATGTGGGTATAGGTTTCTAGGCTACTTCCTGCTGATTAGGACATTGGTAGTCTTATGGGGACACAAAGAAAATTTAGGATTATGGTCAAGTCCTGATCAGAGTTGTCTGTGAGGCTGTATCATCTCAGCTAGCCATCTCAATATTGTCCTGAGCAGTCTGTAGTCCAAAGCCAATCTTTGAATGGTGTTTGTTAGTTTGGTGGCATGATCATAGTCCTGACAGAATCGTCATTGTGGGGTCCCATCATCTTTTTGGAGACTTCAAAGTCACTGTTAGGTATGGTCCTGGTTCACTGCAGAAAACTGATAGAGACTCAAACCCAAAATCATGTACAGGAAGCTGGATGAACCCTTTTTTCTACAATTAGTTAGTACTCTATATAACCATTAATATCATGACAAAAGTTTAATATACATATAAATCTTATGAATTTTGATATAAAATTTATACCTCAAGAAAAGTTTTAAAGAGTCCAAATAAGACCAAAGGATCATGAGATTAATAGCAATAGAGTAGTCCCTTAATTTTGATTTTTCTTCTATCCCATATCAGGTGGCTCTTCTGACATGATACAAAAATTTTGCATTTTCTTTTCTTTCTTTCTTTCTTTCTTTCTTTCTTTCTTTCTTTCTTTCTTTCTTTCTTTCTTTCTTTCTTTTTTGTTTTTTGTTTTTTTTGTTTTTTGAGACAGGGTTTCTCTGTGTAGCTTTGCTCCTTTCCAGGAACTCGCTTTGTAGACCAGGCTGGCCTCGAACTCACAGAGATCTGCCTGGCTTTGCCTCCCAAGTGCTGGGATCAAAGGCGTGCGCTGGCATTGAATTTTCTTTTAACAAGCATGCTGGGCTTTAGAGAAGGAGAGAACCACACTCCAACTCCAAATCCAGCTTTAATTTTTAATTAAACTGGGCCTACGTAAAGGCCATTTGCATTATGTGTCTGTAGAAAACAGCAGAAACAAACATTTAGGAAGACTTATAAAATGTTATCCTGTTGGTGATGTGACATACAAATAGGCCAATTTACTCTTTTTCTTGGTATATTTTTTCTGGATGATTTGCCCTTTTTCTTTAGATGTCTCATTTGTCCAGTGTTCTTCAGATTCCTTAGCCTTCATTCTCCTCAAAGACAAAAACAAAACCCTTCCCCAACCCTAACTTTGGGGAGGTTCTAAATCTAATCTTTATCAATTTTGATTTATAATTTCTCCTTAAATTTTTGTTTTATTTTCTAAAGGTGTTGTATCATCCAGAGCAGTATGGTTTCTTACAATAGTCATTAGGTTATTTAATTGTACTGGGAAGGAGTTTCCTCCAAGATGGCAGGAAAGGATTGAACTGAATTTGTCATGGGAGCCTGTGAGAGGCCCCTCAGGGCATTTTCCCACCAGCAAAGTCAAGGGATTACCTTGTGTGTCCCTTGTTGACCTACATTTGTTAGTCCAATGTCTACCTTTGCAACACTTTCTGCATAATCCAGAGGGGACATTCTGTTGGGATTATTTCTTTTTTTTTTTTTTTATTTCAGGACTAAGGACTGAACCCAGGGCCTTGCGCTTGCTAGGCAAGCGCTCTACCACTGAGCTAAATCCCCAAACCCAGGATTATTTCTTGAGAAAACATTATTTCTAGGAATGCCCTGTTTACAGTCCCTTTTTAGGTGATCTTGTTTACCACAGTTGAAACATTTGATATATTATCTGTCTAGCTTCTGAATTTGGTAACATTCTATTTACTGCTGAAGTCAGTCTTTGTAAGAAATCAGTGAAGGTTTCTTTTGGCCCTGTGTAACTTTTGTAAATGACTCAATTTTCTTTCCTACTTCTTCAATTCTGTCCCACATTGGGGACCAGTCTCTAAGACTGCTGTAACCAAATCTCTCCAGTTGTGAAGGATAATTCTATTACAAATTGACCATGAGTTTAACATCTGCTTCACAAAAGATGAGTGGATGTCATATGAGACTATCACTTCTTTGAATCTCCTCAAATTTAACATTTGTATTAAAGTCCAGTCAGCTTATACCCAGTCTTGGGGATATCTACCATTTGGCAGGTCCTATAAGGTTACTGAACAAATTAAGCTTGGCTGTTTGAAAGCCTTAGGCTGTTTCTCTGTAACCTTATAATGCAATGCTGAGATTGGTTCTCCTTTAAATTCTTCTGAGTTTGAAAATCTCTATGATCTGTTTTAACAGGTTTTTCTAAAACTTTCATCTTGGCACACATATTAACCAACTTTTTGAATGATAAAACAAAAATGGTCAAACAAATAATACTTTCAATTGACATTACATAAATCCCATCAATATTAATTATTCTCTCATTTAATTGTTCCATTTACAGACCGTTAAATGTATAGTCAAACAGAGACCAAATGCCTTCCATTGTGAAAATGTTTCCCTTTTTTTAATGTGGGGAAAAACTTTCTTTTAACTAATTCTTCCCTTTAAGAAATCTCAGTTGACTCATCAAATCTGCTGAGAGTGATGATTCAGATGATGGTATGGCAGCAGCCAGAGAAGGGGCCCCAAGGAAAGCCAAAACCCACCAGGAGAGGAAGAAAGCAAAAGACTCAGCCATCTGGACAGGAGACATGTGCAAAAGCAGCCGACTCCTGTGGATCTGGAGCCCAAAAGCCTATGGAGTTTGCTGCAGAGAGGCTGCAACAAAAACTTAGCCAGCAGGTTCGAGAGTCCAGCCCAGGCAGGGTGGAGACTCTGGCCATGTATAGCTCAGACCTGAGACAGGGGCTGAAGGTCCACAGGCAAGCGGCTTTTGCATAAATTCAAACCCCACAAGTTGGGTGCCAGATGTAACATGAATTGCTAAAAGGTCTTTATATAAAAAAAAAAATTTAAAAAAAAACCCAGAGTCTGATATTGGGGTAAATGCTGAAAGATCAGAGAGACAAAGGAACAAGCCACACCTTATCTCTAGAACTCCTCAGTCTGAAAGAGCTCCAGCCAAAAGAGCTTCCTCAGCCTAAAAGGCTTAATTCCAGTCTCTTCACACCTAATATACCTTTCTCCATAAACCCATATCATTTCCTGTCTCAACTTTGCTAGTGCTGGGATTAAAGGCTTGTGATAGCCAAACACTGGGATTAAAGGTGTGTGCCACCATTGCCTGGCTCTGTTTCTCTCCTAGACTGAGTCAAACTCATGTAATCCAGGGTGGCTTTGAACTCACAGAGATCCAGATGGATCTCTGCCTCCCAAGTGCTAGAATTAAAGGTGTGTGTCACCACTGCCTGGCCTCTATGTTTAAACTAGTGGTTTGTTCTGTTCTCTGATATTCAGGCAAATTTATTAGGGTACACAATATATCACCACAAGACCATTTAGAAATTCGAGCAATGTCTGGCATTCAACTTTTGGGGCATGAATCACAAATTCACCAGCTTGAGCCAGAGCCACACGCGATCAGAGGTCCTACCGTGCTGGCTAAGTTTTTGTTGCATGTAGATGTAACCAACCATCTTATTAAATAAGAAACACAGAACCAATGCAAAGAAGAAAGCCAAGAGGTCAGAGCTAAGATCTAAAAGCTTACCCTTCCTCCTGCGGTGGTCCTACCTCTCCAAACCAGAAAAACTTCCTGTGTTAAAGTCTTTATATAGAGTTTCTGTTCTGCCTTCTCATTGGTTGTAAACCCAACCACATGACTGCCTCATCACGGCCTGTCTGTATAGACCTCCAAGTTTTCTATGGTTGGTATTGAGATTAAAGGCATGGGTATCCAATACTGGCTGTATCCCTGAACACACAGAGACTTACCTAGCTCTGCCTACCAAGTGCTGGGATTACAAGCGTATGCCACCACTGCCCTGTTTTCCAATGGCTTGCTAATAGCTCTGACCCCCGGCAACTTTATTAACATACAAATAACATTTTAGTACAAATAAAATATCACCATAGTTGCAGCCTCTGTAGCAAATTCCGTAGGCTTTCAGGCTTCAAACATGCCAGAATTAGCAGCTTTCACACACTTCCTCATGCAGATAGCTGGACATTCACTTCTTTCCTCTCCTAGCGGGTTTTGGCTTTCTCTGGGCCCATTCTGAATCATCATTGTCAGTAGATTTGGTGAGTCAATTGGGATTTCTTAAAGGGAGGAATTAGTTAAAAGAAAGTTTTTTTTTTCCCCACATTAAAAAAATAAAACATTCTTACAATGGAACGTGTTTGGTTTCTGTTTGACTATACATTAAATGGTCTGAAAATGGAACAATTAAATGAGAGAATAACTAATGTTGATGGGATTTTTGTAATGTCAATTATAAGTATTATTTGTTTGATCATTTCTTGTGGCTGCATTCCTGCTGAGCTCCTGGCTTGGTTCCAGAGAGTAGCACCTAGCCCTAATCCTTCCTTTGTGTAACCACACCTTTGTTTCTCTTATCCCCTATGTGAATCTTATCTGAGAGTCAAGGATCAGAGAGTCTCCAAAGGATCAAAGGCCTGGGCAAAACTTGGTTCAGGAAACCAGAAAACCATAGTACCTGAGAAATCAAGTGATTTGCACTTGTCATCTTATGGCTGGGAGCTCCTTTCAGGTTGCTTTTGAAGGTATGGAAATTAACTGGCTAAACTGTAATTAGAGAGATATAACAATGCCCTAGGCAAAGGGATAGTGCTTCTGTCCTTCAGGGCTGTTCCCCCCTGCAGTCAAGTAAGGCTAGATTCATTCTTAAGATGCCTCTGAGTCTTCTTTCCATGAATCCATGTGAACTCACACAACTGTGCTGCAACACACAGCTACAATTTCTGTTTGATTATTCAAAAAGCTGGTTAATATGTGTGCCAAGATAAAAGTTTTAGAAAAGCCCGTTAAAACAGATCATAGAGATATTCAGACTCAGACAGAAGAATTTAAAGGAGAACCAATCTCAGCATTGCATTATAAGGTTACAGAGAAACAGTCTAAGGCTTTCAAACAGCCAAGCTTAATTTGTTCAGTAACCTTATAGGACCTGCCAAATGGTAGATATCCCCAAGACTGGGTATAAGCTGACTGGACTTTAATACAAATGTTAAATTTGAGGAGATTCAAAGAAGTGATAGTCTCATATGACATCCACTCATCTTTTGTAAAGCAGATGTTAAATTCATGGTCAACTTGTAATAGAATTATTCCTCAAGACTGGAGAGAGGGGCTGGAGAGATGGCTCAGCAGTTAAGAGCACTGGCTGCTCTTCCAGAGGTCCTGAGTTCAATTCCCAGCAACCACATGGTAGCTCATAACCATCTGTAATGAGATCTGGTGTCCTTTTCTGGCCTGAAAGGATACATGCTGGCAGAACACTGTATACAAAATAAATAAATCTTAAAAAAAAAAAAAAAAAAAAAAAAAAAAAGACGGAGAGAGATTTGATTAGAGCAGTCTTAGAGACTGGTCCTCATTTACAATGGAGGACCTGATGAAAGGATGAGGCTAAGACCATTGAACAATGGAGTAGGGCTAGAGGTATGGAAATTGTTCAAGATTAACTTCTTGGAACAGACAATTATGCTGATATACAAAGACAATATTTATATGATGACCACTCCCTGGCTTTATGCCACATGGTAGCCTTGAGTGCTTGGAACAGAATTTAATAAGTAGGAAAGAAAATTGAGTCATTTACAAAAGTTATGCAAGGCCCAAAAAAAACCTTCACTAATTTCTTACAAAAACTAACTTTAGCAATGAATATAATGATACCAAATTCAGAAGCTAGACAAATAATAATTGAATCTCTGGCTTTTGAAAATGCTAATGGGAAGCGGGGTGGTGGTGGTGGTGCATGCCTTTAATCCCAGCACTCGAGAGGCAGAGCCAGGCGGATCTCTGTGAGTTCGAGGCCAGCCTGGGCTACCAAGTGAGTTCCAGGAAAGGCGCAAAGCTACACAGAGAAACTCTGTCTCGAAAAACCAAAAAAAAAAAAAAAAAAAAAAGATTAAATCAAACTCTAAAAGTTATGCTAAATAAACAAAAAGGGGTAACAAAGACCCTCCCCCCAGAAATAGATTAAAAATGTTTTATTAACTTTGAGTTTTCTCATTGCTAATGAGAAAGGAACAACAGTTGCGGAGAGACATTGGCTAATAGAAAAAAACTACAGAATTAAATCAGCCTATATACTTTAATGATGTGCTGACCTCAGAATGGAAACCAGGATATGTGTTACATTGGGAACGAGGTTTTGCTTTTGTTTCCACAAAAGAAGAAAAGCTATGAATACCACCAAAATTGATAAATGTTTGATTTGAACAAGAGAGACCTCTTAATTGCAAGAGGTGATAGTTCATCAACCTGCATGACCATTCAATTTAAACTACCTTATATAACTAACAAATGCCTTTCATTTGATCAGATATAACTGGCCAAAAAGGAATCTCCCCAAAGTTAAGGTTGGGGAAGGGTTTTGTTTTTGCCTTTGAGGAGAATGAAGGCTAAGGATTCTGAAGAACACTGGACAAATGAGACATCTGAAGAAAAAGGACAAATCATCCAGAAAAAAATGTCCCACAAAAAAGATTTTCTGCAGTAAACCATGACCACATCCAACAGCAACTTTGAAGTCTCCAAAAAGATGATGGAACCCCACAATGACGATTCCATCAGGACAATGATAATACCATTTAGCTGACAAACACCACCCAAAGATTGGCTTTGGGCTGCAAACTACTCAGGACAATATCCAGATGGCTAGCTGATATGATACAGCTTCACAGACTACTCCAATCAGGACTTGACCATAACCCTGAATTTTCTTTGTGTCCCCATAAGATTGCCAGCACCCCCAATCAGTAGGAAGTAGTCTAGAAAACTATGATCACATTCCAAAAAAATGGCTTATGGATATTTGTCTTTGTTTAGGGGTTGGTTAAAACTTGTTACTGGTCATAGTCAATCTCTTTATAAAAGAAGAAAAAGGGATATGATATAGAAATGTATTATGTAGAAATGATAGGACAAAAGGGTAGATTATTAAATCTACTCTGAAAAGAAAAAGGGGAGGATACAGATATGATAATATAAAAAGGTAGATTATTGAATCTACTTGTACAAAGCAACTACTAATTTTAAATATTTTACATTGGATTGGATTTTTGTATATTATGTACAAAATTTGTACATTTATACAAATTTGAGATTGATTTTGTTAGAACATACTGTACATACACTTCTAATCTTGTTCAAGGTATTGTACCTATACAGTTCATGTACTGCAAATTGCTAGTCCTTGAAAGTTATTATTATCAACTAATTAGGATATAAAGAAATGAAAGTTAGTAGTTAGATATTACATTTGAACTTTTAGTCATATTAGGTATGTTTTCAAGGTCCAACAGATATATTTTAGATAGACAGATCATCTTCAAAAACTTCAGAGATCTATAGAATATGGCATTTAAGATGTTTTAATAACATAGTTTTGTTTTTGTTTTTGTTTTTGTTTAATGACAACAAGACATATCTGCTCCTGGCAGCACCAATCTACTTTAGAAAAGATGATGGGCATCGAAGAAACTCCATATGGAGTTTACTTTTTTTGTGGCAAAAGTTAGCAACTGGGCAAGAAAGTACCTTGCCTTGACTGCTGACAGTATAATGTCCAAATGGGATAAGCAGAACACAAGAGAAAGGACTGCTGAACCTTGCCTAGACAATGTAGGAAGGCCCTTTAGAGAATCCTGCTTCACAGAGGAGTCTGTCAGATATGCTAGGCCTGTATGGAGAAGATGATGCCCCAACATTGCAGAGGAACCCTGGGTGACTGTCCAGGCAGCCAGCTGTTTCAGTCATTTCTCACATTTTTTGGAAGTTGCTTGTTTGCACTTCCTGTTTACTTAGGTAATATTATTTCGTTCTCTGGTCTGTGAGGGAGTTGAAGACTAGATAGTTATAGTTTTCCTTATTGAGAAATTCAGAAGATACTAAAGAGGTGTAAAGCATATAAGTTTGAAAGACATCAAAAGATAGTTTTGGGTTGGTAATACAAATTAGGATAGAAAGTGAATTAGGTGCAACATTTAAGACTCACCAAAATAGGATAGATGATGGAGTATTTTCTCTGAATTCACCAAATGTTTATGAACTGGACATTGTTAATGTAATTCTTGACTGTATATATTGTATATACTTCTTGTACTTATTGTATATAATTTTTATATTAGTTATGTAGAGAGCACTTATCCTGGTTCCAGGGTAGGAATAATCACTCTTGATGCAGACTTGGTATAACACTCATTTATTCACACAGTAAGATTACAAGCAATATTTATCCCATCTTCCAAATGGAAGCAGGAGTACCTCTCTGGGTGTACAGGTCCGGACTCGCCACGTCTGTTCCTCTGGATCTTGGGTCAGCCTTCCTCCGGTCAGCCACATCTGCACTGGGGACAGGATCTCACATCTCTGGTGGAAGAGAGTCGTCTCACGCAAGGGCCTGATGACCTCTGTTGGTCGGGTCTGAGGCTTCATCTTTTATATTCTTTTCTGGCTAGGTTTCTAGTTTTATGCCTACTTCCACACATAGCTTATAGCTTATCACTACTCCATTTGTGGTTTACTTACATCATTCTATTGCTTATCACTCCTGACCAGGGTTGTTCACCCTAGGCCTTACATGTTCCTTACAAGTTATAACCTCCTTTTATTATTTTAGACAATAAAGGGGGAATGTGGTGATATATTATATACCCTAATAAAATCTGCCTGAAGATCAGAGAATAGAACAAACCACTAGATTAGACATAGAGGCCAGGCAGTGGTGACACACACCATTAATCCTCGCACTTGGCAGGCAGAGATTCGTCTGGATCTCTGTGAGTTCAAAGCCACCCAGGACTACATTGACTCAGTTTAGGAGAGAAACAGAGGCAGGCAGTGGTAGCACACACCTTTAATCCTAGTACTTGGCAATCACATGCCTTCAATCCCAGCACTTGAGATCTCATACCTTTAATGCCAGTATTTGGAAAGCACACACACATGCCATTAATCCCAGCACTAGGAAGGAAGTGATGGCTGGGTGGAGAAAGGTATATAAGGTGTGAGGAGACAGGAACTAAAGGCTTTTTCAGCTGTACCCCTTTTGGCAGAGGACTCAGAGACATTCAGTCAGCGGATTCGTGGAGTTGTCGAGGTGAGATGTGGCTGTGGCTTGTTCCTTTGTCTCTCTGATCTTTCAGCATTTACCCTAATATCTGGCTTGGGGTTTTTATTAAAAGACCTACCTCAAATTCGAGTTACACATATCTATTGGGGAATATTTTAAGGTATGTTGCTTTTGTTTATGTTGCATTTGTTTAACTCTGTGAAGTTGTGTTATTTTGTCTGTCTAAAACATCTGATGTTCTAATAAAGAGTGAACGGCCAATAGCAAGGCAGGAGAAAGGATAGGTGGGGATGGCAGGTAAAGAGAAAATATATAGAAGGAAAAAATCTGAGAGGAAGGAAGAAGTAACCAGAGAAGGAGGACATCAGGACCCAGCCACCCAGCTACACAGAAAGCCATGGAATAAGAAATGATGAAAGGAATACAGAAATAGAGAAAGGTAAAAGCCCAAAAGCAAAAGCAAGATGGGATGATTCAAGTTAAGTAAAGCTGGCTAGAAACAAGCCAAGCTAAGACAGGACATTTATAATTAAGAATAAGCCTTTGTGCATGATTCATTTGGGAGCTGGGTGATGGGGCCACCAAAAGAAAACAATAACAACACAAGTCATTCATTGTTGCCCAAACTCTAGGACCTTAGGAGGCCCTCATTTTTGTCCTCAGACTTTGCAATTCCTTCCCGGAGATAGAACATTCCAGAACTTGCTCTAAAGAAGCAGAAAGGGTAGGAGCTGACAGAATTCTCAGGCTCCCACCTCTCTCCAGGGCTTTGGTCAGCACTGAAGGGTCAGAGGGGACCCAGGGCTGTCCAGGCACCCTCTGTGGCTGTGGGCAGAGGCTGCCATGAGCATCCACAAGCCCAGGCTTCAGGAAGGCAGAGATGAGCTCCAATGTGGTCCTCCATCCTGGCGTTTCCCAGCACAGTCTGGTTCCTATGGAGACGCCCAGAGTGGAACCAAGCTGAGCTGGGCTTCCTGCCATGCGCCAGGCTCTAGCCTCAGACTAAATTAAGTCGTCCCGGTGGGGGAGGTGGAAAGAGAGGGATCTAAAATGAGCCGGGTGAGTCAGCACTGGGGGCCTGAGGGGGATGCAGCCAGCCCACCAAGGTCCCATTCAGTGAGGGGGGGCCACGTAGCCGCTCCGTCTGACAGAGGTTTATTAATAGACATCAGGCTTTCTGTAATTTAAGAGAAGTGACCATCCCACTCCATGCCAGGAGCTCCCCTGGTTCAGAGAGACACACATGACCCCAGCAGGGCCCAGGGTCCCCTAGGGCAGAGTCGCCTGAGTGCAGAAGACTAATCTGTGGGTGAGACAGTGAGCAGTAGCCGCTGTGAAGCCCACAGGCTGCGGCAAACCACCTGCCCTCACTACCCCTCTGCAAGCAGAGGCGGCTGCCTTGAGCACCTGCCTGGTCCAGATGGCTGGTGGACAGTGGGATACTCCCACCAGGGGCAAGCCCAGAATGAGGACCAGTGAAGGGCCAAATGGCAGAGCTGGCCACCATCTGGTCTGGGTGGGATGCTGGAGCTGTCGGCTACAACCTCATATTGGCCACTAGGGCCTCAGCTTCAGGAAAACTCATGGCTCCTTTAGATTAAAACTCACTTGTTACTCTTGGGGCTGAGCTGCTGGGAGCATGCCCAGCTTCTGGTAAAAGGAAGAAGAGAGGCCTGTGAGACAGAGGGAACATTTAACCCCTCAGCTACCATCAGTGAGTGCTAAACTCCTGACTACCTCAGCCCCAGGCCAGCTAACCCACCCCCTGCTCCCCTGACTACCTCAGCCCCAGGCCAGCTAACCCACTGACCAGCTAACCTGCTCCCCTGACTACCTCAGCCCCCTGCCCTACAAGGCTGATCTTTGATGTCAACTTGACTTAGCTAAGGAAGAGAAAGCTTCAGTTGAGGAAATGTCTCCACCAGATTGGCCTGAAGGCAAGTCTGCGGGAGCATTTTCTTGATTGATGATTGACATAGGGGCTCAGCTCACTGGAGGAGGTGTCACTCTGGGAAGGTGATCCTGGTGTATATATTTCCAGGTTCCTGCTTCAGTTCCTGCACTGACTTCCCTTGATAGAGGACTGTAACCTGTAAGCCAAATGCACCCTTTCTTCTCCAAACTGCTTTTTGTTATGGTGTTTTATCTCCCTTGCCTCCCTAAGCTGCTTTTTGTTATGGTGACTGGGTGAGAGGAGAATGGTGGGAGGATGGTGAAGAATGATAGAGGATGGTGGAGGATGATGGGGGTGGTAGAGGATGATGGAGGATGGTGGAGGATGATAGGGGATGGTGGAGGATGATGGGGGATGGTGGAGGATGATGGGGGTGGTAGAGGATGGTGGAGGATGATGAAGAATGGTGGAGGATGATGGGGGATGGTAGAGGATGGTGGAAGATGATGAAGGATGGTGGAGGATAATAGAGAATAGTGGAGGAGGATGGAGAATGATGGAGGATGGTGGAGGATGATGGAGAATGATGGAGGATGATGGAGGATGTAGAGGATGATGGAAGATGGTGATAAGAGGATGGTGGAGGATGATGGAGGATGATGGAGGATGGTGATAAGAGGATGGTGGAGGATGGTGGAGGATGATGGAAGATAGTGATAAGAGGATGGTGGAGGATGTAGAGGATGATAGAGGATGGTGATAGGAGAATGGTGGAGGATCCAGATAATGTGGAGAAAAGACGGGAAGGTAGTCGCAGATTGAGGGTGAGATTATGGGATGGATTTTGAAGTGTGTGACGGGATCAGTCAGTGGGCACCTTCCACATGGGGCTGTATTAGTTTACTGTTGCTTTGATAAAATATCCTAACAAGGGGCTGGAGAGATGGCTCAGCATTAAGGGTACAGGCTGCTCTTGCAGAGGACCCAGGTCAAGTTCCCAGCACCCACATCGTAGCTCACAGTCACCTATAACTCCAGTTCCAGAGGATCCAATGCCTCCTCTGGCCTCTGTTGGCACTATAAATACACGGTACATAGACATACATGAAAGCAAAATACCCATACACATAAAATAAAAAAATGAAGAAAATAGTAAAACACCCTGACGAAAACAAATTAAAGGAGAAAGGGTTTATTTTTACTCAGCATTTGGTGGAGCATAGTCCATCCTGGCAGGGAAATCATGGCAGCCGGAGCAGCTGCTAGCCACATTGTATCCAGTCAGGAAACAGAGTGATGAATGCTGGGACTCAGCTCACTTTCTCCCTCCCCACCCCACTCCCACCCTTCCCAGAGACAGGGTTTTCTCTCTATAGCCCTAGCTGTCCTGGTACTCACTCTGTAGACCAACCAGGCTGTCCTCAAACTCACAGAGATCTGCCTGCCTCTGCCTCTGAGAGCTGAGATTAAAGGTGTGCCCTACCACATCCAACTCACACTGCTCCCTTTTATTCAGTCCAGGACAGGCGCCATTCACATTTAGGTGGGCCTTCCTACCTCAATTAACCTAATCTGCACTGTCCCTCACAAGCGGGGCTAGAGGCTATCTACTAGAGAAGTATCAGTCACACCTCTTGTCTACTTGACGCCTAAACTTATCACCTTGAAGTCCTAACCTTCCTCCCCTTTTCCCCAGAGTCTCATGGCTGGCTCATAACGTTGAATGCATCCCATCCAATTTCAAGGGTCACCTATAGACCTTAACAGTTCTAATACTTTCAGAAAGTCCAAGATATCCCTAATTGTGAAGGCCTCTAAAATCAAACACATTGCATCCTACCAATACACAACAGCACACAATAAACATTTCATTCCCAACAGGAAACGATACAATATGGCAATTATCTACCAGACCAAAGTAAGAAGAAAACCCAGCATGCAAACACCAAGTCCCCCAGCCCCATGTCTGGCATCCATGGTTTAGAACCCTCTGGCCTCCAGAGGGTTTGTTTGGGTAGCCCACTCCTCCAGCTCTGCCACCAAAGCTCGTGCAGCTTTCCCTTGGGCTCACCCCACGCCACACCTACAGCTCCCCTACACTGGTGTACTATGGTCCCAGCACCTACTCCTCCCGGGGTCTCTGCTGAAACATAGAGTTTGCTTTCACTCACAGTGGCCTCTCAAAGCCTTGCAGAGACTCCAGCCCTGCCTCCCATTGCCTGGCTCAGCGAAGCAAGGTATAGGACTCCATAACTCCTCCATCCTGCATCTTTTATACCTGGAAAACTGGACCTCCTGGGTGATGCTGCCAAGTTCAAGTCCAGCCTGGTCTGCAGAGTGACTTCCAGGACAGCCAGGGCTCCACAGAGAAATAAAATAAATAAAAATTTAAAAAAAAAGAGGCTGGGCAGTGGTGGTTTACACCTTTAATCCCAGCACTCAGGAGGCAGAGGCAGGTGGATCTCTGTGAGTTCGAGGACAGCCTGGTCCACAAAGTGAGATCCAGGAACAGGCACCAAAACTATGCAAAGAAACCCTGCCTCAAAAAAAAAAGTTTCTGTTTGTCCTGTCAAAGTCATTGAAAGTTTAGGTTTCTGTTTGTAACTAAGATCCTGTTTGTCCTGTGCAGGTTGAGGGTTCTGTTTGCAGTCAAAGGATAAGTTCCTGTTTGTCCTGTGTTAGGTCCTTGCAAGTTAAGGTTTCTACTTGTAATTGAGAATAAGTTCCTGTTTCTTAGGTCTGACAGAAACTATTGCAACCCGGTTCCATGATTCCTCCCCCTCCCTCTTCCTTCCCTTTCATTGTACCTTTCTACCAATGTGGAACTGCCAACCCTCTCCCTCTGTGAACTCCTCATCTCTCCTACAAGGACCCCAAGAGACCAGCAGGGACTGCTCTCTCAAGTCCCAACAGGGTGAGCCAGCTGGCCAGTCCCAGTGAGCCCCCAAATACGGTTTGCTTCAATTGGACAACCGTAGACTTGGCCTTTTCTCCTCCTGATTCTCTGGGTTAACAGCTGGAGCAGACAACCGTAGACTTGGCCTTTTCTCCTCCTGATTCTCTGGTTTAACAGTTGGAGCATGCTCGCAACACAGTAGCAACTCCTGGGCCTCCTCACAGGCCTCGGGTGTTGAGTTTCCTCTGCCCGGGAGCCTGGCAACCTCGCTGCAAACTCTGCACCCCTCATCAGACAATGCCAGCCCCACCCCAGCTCTGCCCCATGCCATCTCTGTCCTGCCCCACAGACATCTGGCCGTGGGCCGGGGGTGGGGAGTTCCTACTAAAATATCCCCAAAACCCATTGCCTGGGCTGGCAAGATGGCTAAAGACTTGCACCCAAGTCTGACAACCTGAGTTTGATCCCAGGGACGCACATGGTAGAAGGAGAGAACTGACTCCCATGGGTTGTCCTCTGACCTCCTCATACACACACACACACACACACACACACACACACACACACACACACACATGCACACGCACACATGCACGAGCACACACACAAACACAAGTATATAAACATTCACACACATATACACACACTCAATAAATACATAAATATTTAAAAACCCTGTTTTGAGACCCTGTCTTTCTTTTTCTCCTCTCTCATTATGTACCCCAGGCTAGCCTAGAACTTGCTGCGTAGACCAGCCTGGCCTCAAACTCATCGAGATCCACTTGCCTCTGCCTCCCGTGTAAAATAATAATTGTTAGGTTTCAAACCCAGGACAAAAGGCTAAGGTGCCCATTAACATATCAAAGCAGACCTGGCCTCCAGGTTCTCCCAGCATCCCTCAGTCCCTACCTGTTACAGGACCCTTCTGGCTGGCATACCCAGTCCCTACCCTAAATTCTCCAGCCCAGGGGCTGGGCTGCCCTTCCTTATATAATCCAACCACTCTGGTGACCCTGCCCTCTCCCTCCCTGTCCCCCACCCCTCACATGTGCTGTGGGATGTTCTGCATGGCAAATGTGTTGTTCTGATTGGTCAATAAATAAAACACTGATTGGCCAGTGGCTAGGCAGGAAGTATAGGCAGGATTAACAGAGAGGAGAAAAAGAAAGAACAGGAAAGCAGAAAGAGTCACTGCCAACCGCCACCATGACAAGCAGCACGTGAAGATGCTGGTAAGCCACGAGCCATGTGACAAGGTATAGATTTATGGAAATGGATTAATTTAAGCTATAAGAACAGTTAGCAAGAAGCCTGCCACGGCCATACAGTTTGTAAGCAACATAAGTCTCTGTGTTTACTTGGTTGGGTCTGAGCGGCTGTGGGACTGGCAGGTGACAGAGATTTGTCCTGACTGTGGACAAGGCAGGAAAACTCTAGCTACACCCATGGCTCAGGGTCACGCCCACTTTGGACTCTCCCAGATGTTCCGGCCTCTGGCTATGTCTTCCTTTCATCTGCAATAAACCTCCTCCTCCACCATACGTAGAAGCCAGCATGTCCTTCCTTTTTATTTCTCTTTTCATTCATCTGGCGCCCAAACCCAGGAAACCTAACAATAATGATATAATAATAATAATAATCTAATTTAAAAAAAAAAAAACAAAAAAACCTTATACCCAGAACAAAGTGCATGAATCCCAGGCTTGTTCCCATTCAGGACGCAACCCTTGACACACATCTCCCTTTCCTGTCCCCTCCCTGTCCAGGAGGCCCCTAGTCTCGCCCTCGATGGTAGCACAGCCATGTCCTGACTGGAACACTGAGCAGGAGCTCAGGCACACAGGGACCACCGTACTGTCCCACTGAGACTAGGCTCCTGTGGGCTGCCAGCTGGCCACTTGGCTGCCTGGACCTCCCCTCCGCAGGGCGGCAGGTTCCCAGAGTAAGTGGAGAGTGAGTGAAAACAAGGGCATGACCATCCGTGGTGGGTTTAAGGAAGAGCTCAGTCACAGGCTTCTGGAAGAGGCCAGAGCAGAGAAAGTAGCAGATTGAACATGGTCAGCAGAATAGAGGAGAGGTGGGGAAGACAGGGAAGCAAGAGAGGGACCAGGGGCCAGAGCAGAGGACCAAGAGGATCAAGAGAAGAACCAAGAGCAGAGTGGCCAAAACGGCAGGTTTTTTATAGGAACCGCAACCCCTGGGCTACAGAGGTTTAGGGAGGGCATTGGGGTGGGGGTGGAGGGGTGGGGGTGAGAAGAGCAGGGAGGAGCCACAGGGACAGAAGGAGCCTGGCGACCAGCATGCGCTTTGGTATGCTAATAGGAACCACAGCCATTCTTCCTGGGTTTCTTTGGAACCTGACTGAGAGCGGGGGGGGGGGGGGGGGGGGGGGGGGGGGGGGGGGGCGGGGGGGGGGGCGGGGGGATATGCATGCATCCTGTTGTCACCTCGCCTTGGGGAATATGACATATCCCAAGTTGAGAGAGGGTTTGGGATGTCATCTGGGACACTAGCCCAGGGACACGAGTCATCATAGGATCCTACCTTCTACTAGAGACTCGGGAGCCAGATTTGAGTACCAACTAAAGAATGTTGAGCACCTTCTACATGCAGAGGAGGCATTGAGTGTTTGCCGTGTGCAGCCAGCACGCACTGAGCGCTCACAGCTCGCAGCAAGTTGTATCATGTGGCCGGAAGTCCACATGTCTTAACCTCATTCCCTTCTCAGGTTAAGAAAAATCCAAAGCTTGGAAAGGGACAAAAACATCCCTGCTGCCTTCTTGTTATACCCTAGATCAATGCTCTCTTAGTGTGGTATGACTTGGCATGGAGTGGCATTTGAGTTCTAGGGCAAGGGAGTCTGATCAGATCAAGACTGATTACCTGAGGCCTAAAGCCCTCCCCAAAGTCCTCATCCAAGACCCCCAGTAGACTTCACAGGCCCCCTCCCAGGAGTCAGGCCCAGCCCTCCCTCCCTCCCTCCCAATGGGAGAGGCTGGTTCCCACCTGGGCCCTCCAGAGAGCAGAATCGGTATCCTGTGTCAGGCTCCGCCCCTCCTACACCACCATCACGGCTGGATGCAGGGTGCTGGAGAGGCAATGGAGTCACAGGAAAGGGGCAACCTGCCCGGGTGCAAACCAAGGTTGCACAGGAGCAGCCCTGAACCTGAACCCTAACTTCAGCGGCCCTGAGGGCAGTGGCTAATACCCACTGTAAAGTGAGTCGGCAGGTGAACCCTAACTTCAGCGGCCCTAAGGGCAGTGGCTGATACCCACTGTAAAGTGAGTCGGCAGGTGGCCAGCTCACAGACCACACCCTGGAAACACCCAAGTCTTCATTGCTTCGCAGCTCCAGCAGCTTGAAACCCAAAGTCAGTTGAGCTGGCTGAGGCCCCTCCCACTGGGAGAGCACCGAGGGAAGCAGAGGGGGGGGGGCGGGAGGGGGGGGACAGGGTGTGTGTGGGGGGAGGGGACAACCTGCAATTACCACCTAATACGATTGTGTTAATTACCACTGCAGAGTATGAGGACTGAGCAGTGAGCCCAAGGTTACTCTAGACCACACACACACACACACACACACACACACACACACCACACATACACCACACACACATACACCACTACCCCACACACACACCACACATACACACACATACACATACACCACTAACACACACACACACACACACACACACACACACACACACACACACACATACACACACACACACACAGGCTTTCCAAGCTAATCATATGCTCAGCTGGAACCCCATACTCAAGTGGAAAATAGAAGCTTGAACTGGGGCATGGAGATGAAGGGAGGCCCCTCAAGCAGCCACAGCAGCCCATTCCAGTGAGTGGGCTTTGGGGGGCCAAGTGAGGCTCAAGAGATCCTGGAAAGCTTGGGAGAGGGCCAGCGAGGGCATACAGGGCATCAGTGAGACAGCAGAGCCTGGGGTCTTCCTCGTCCCTTCCACAAATCTCGGGCAGGACACTCGCGCCCTCTTCATTTCCTCCCAGCTCTGAAGTGTCCACAGCCCAGGCTTCTGGAGCTGTATCCGTTGTCTGCTTCTTCCTGGGACTCCCCAGGACAGGGACCTCACCCCTCAGTCATGAGGCTTACTGCTCCAGTGTTCAGGCTGGAGCACAAAAGAGACTTAGCCCCTTTCCAAACTGGAAGGATGCCCAGCCATGGACTTTAGGCACAGCTGGACCCAGAGAGCCAACATGGACGTAACCCTCACCCTCAGTTCCGCTTCCCCTACGCTGGTCCCCTCTGAAGAAGGCACATCAGCTGTGAGTGGAATCCTCTAAGAGGCTTCTGCCTCTGAGGACCTGGCTGTCCACGGCATCTTCAAGGCAGGACGGCTCAGATGGAAGCCATGTTGGCAGGGGTGCGTGCTGACACTCACATCTGCCTTTACCATTGCCACAGACCATATGGGGTCTGAGAACCATGAGGACCACAAGGCAAAGAGAAATTCTCCTGGGATTCCTGTCGACAGGCAACACTGGACACTGTCCACGCTCCCTCGTGTGTCCTCCCGGGCAGCAGGAGGCAGAGTGGGGGACCAGGGTCAAAGGGGCTCTCAGCTTCAGGCAGAGGGATGGGGATGGGGATGCAGGACCTGTGCTTTGGCCTGGGGTCGCCACTGCCAGACACAGGGTGAACCATGGAAATAAGGGGCACACTCACATTACATACAGACACGGGTAAACGCACACCAACACACGAGTGTACAAACCGAGACAGGGATGTGTTCAGAGCCACACAGGGTATCAGGGTGACACACAGAACACTTGCTTCTG
This sequence comes from Peromyscus maniculatus bairdii, assembly GCF_049852395.1. Classification (NCBI taxonomy): domain Eukaryota; kingdom Metazoa; phylum Chordata; class Mammalia; order Rodentia; family Cricetidae; genus Peromyscus; species Peromyscus maniculatus. The sequence goes on along the minus strand of NC_134873.1, from coordinate 4,685,038 downwards.
AGAGATGACGTAGCTCTGGAATGGCACACAGGTGGCCCAGGAGAAACCCCCGGCAGCACATCCCAGGACCTTGGCCTCAGTGGTGCTGCTCACCTGCCCACTGGCAGCAGCAGCTGCTGGCAACTCCAAGGCAGGAGGAGGATCCCAGGGTCAGCAAGCGGACTTCTGTCCTGGGCAGTGAGCTAAACTGGCTAGTCCAGGGCAGAGAGGGACATGGGGCCCTGTCCCGGGCAGAGAGGGACACAGGGGGCCCTGTCCCGGGCAGAGAGGGACATGGGGCCCTGTCCTGGGTCAGAGGAACACAGAGGTCCTATCTTAGGTCAGAGGGACACAGGGGTTCTGTCCTAGGGCCAGAAGGACATGAGGTCCTTAGTGGGGATCAGAGAGGTCACAGGGCCTTGGGTGGACACCGGAAGGTGAGCCCTGTCCTGGAAGTCTAGGAGACCTTCAGTCTGTGGGACACCCAGCCTGGGTTCTACTTGGTTCTCTCCTGTAGCCGAGGACCCACCAGGCCAGCCCTCCCCACGTGGTCACAGACTTCCCATATTCCTTCCTCCAATGTTGTAACTCATGCCCAGGTTGGCAGAGGGCCACGGGCCACAGTATGGCAGCTCTAATCCTTAGCATGGGTCCCTCCCACTCACAGGACAGAGGTTAGGAACCCACGATGACCAAAGAGGCCAGCAAGGTGACGAGGGACGGTGTGACAATGGGGGCAGAGGGACCTTCTCTCTCCAGTCTACTGCCCATCTAAGGCATCCCCACCTGGCACCCTGGGTGTCCTGTACATGGGTTCATGAAGAATGGTGACTCCCAGGGACTAGATGATCCTATCCCAACTCTGGTGACAGACACATGGCCATGCAGTGACTCACTGCAGAGAAAACCCTGGTCCAGCTGAGAGGCCCCAAAGGGCTTCCTGTAGGAAGTGCCTACTGCAGGCCAGCAGCCTCCAGACCTGCCTCAGAGTCTCACGGGGCCAGACAGGGGCAGGCCAGTTCCTGGTTTAGGCAACTGACAGTCACCAAGAGTCCCCTAGTGGGCAGGACCTAGGGAGGAAATGGAGACAGCTCTCTGGGGACTGCACAGCCTGACTACGCTCCACTCCCAACCTCAACCAGACAGCTGGGCTCTCAGCAGAATCCATGGGCCTCCAGCACCTCATGAGAGATCAGCAACGTCCATTCTGCAGGCTGCTGTGAGGAAGGGCTGTGTTGATGTGGATGCAGTTGAGGACAGAGCCCAGCATTCGGATCCGTGAGTCCCCCATCACACAGGCTGGGCCTCCCTCCCTCTTCTGTCCAGTCCCAAGCAACAGAGAGTAGGAGTATGAGAAGAAAGGTCTTCCTCACCCGAGGCTCCTCACCCGAGGCTCCCCTCCCTGCCCGCCCTCCACAGTGAACCGCCTGTTGTTATTAAACACAAAGCAAGCAGACCTCACCCCCGCACTCCCAAACACCTTTACTGCACTAAAAACGGCGTTATAAACAAACACATTTGGGGGAGGCGTCTTAAAGATTCACACACAGTCAACTGCAAACACAGAGATATCAAACAGTGTAGAAAACAGGACCCCACGAGGGAGAGGGGATGGGAAACAAAATAGCAGGTGATCCATGGGTACCTCTGTCTATCCCGACTGACCAGGTCCTGGGTACTGCCCAGTTCCAGAGACAGTGGGGACCAGGCATAGGGAGGAGTCAACTCCAAGGTGCCACTCGGCGGGCTGAGCCTCCAGGGCCCCTAAGGAGTCAGCTCCCATGCCCTTCTCTAGAGGGACTTGGGCTTTTGGAGTTTGGAGACAGCAAAAGAGGAAGGATACGGGACCCTCCCTGGTCCATCAGTGCCCAACAGGCAGTCCATTTTGTTCTGAGCCATAGAGTCCGTGCAAAACACAGTAGCCATTCAGGGAGCCGTGAATCCCACCCCAGGGGGGTTTCCCGGGCAGGGAAACCACTCACAGCCCAGCCCCATCCCTCCACCCACCGCCGCAGCCTATTTACACTCGGGAGCGAAGGGCATCCTGGGAAGGCAGCTAGTCTGCAGCCTGCAGGACGCGGAGGGAGTCAGAGGCTTGAGGCCGAAGCTCTGGGTTACAGGGGGCTCTGATTGGCCAGCAGGAGTGGGGAGAAGCCTGTGCCAAGGAGCCAAGAGCCAGGAGACACTGCCTCCCTCCGCTCGAGTGCCTGCGCCCCGGCCTTCCAGTCTCCCCAGCTCCAGCCAGAAGGATGGAACCCCAGCCCCAGAACCTGAGAGGCTGGGTCGACCTGAAGCCAGCCTGGCCAAGGAGGATGACCTCCCACAGACTGGGGGGTGTCACAGAGGGGTTCTCAGAGCGTCTGAGCAGAGAGTATAGCAACCAGACTCTGAGGGAAATCACCCCCCGTGCAGCGAAGGGGGTGGGAAAAACCAAGGCCAGCCCCTCAGGGAACTCAGCTCGGGGTCCCAGCTGCCTTAGGTACCCGGGATCCTGGGACCCCACAGCTCTAGATGGAAGGGTCAGGCAGTTATCACGGGGGGTGGAGGGGGAGGGATGCCGGCCAGCAGAGCAGTGCTTGGCGCCTGCAGCCCATCTTCTCCCAGGAAAAGAGCGATCCACGGAGAGAGAGAGACCCAGGGAACCACAGGGCCACAGGCCCCGCCCACCCCTCCCCCCAGCTGAGCTGAGTGCGGAGGGGGAGGAGCCGGTGACCTCACAGAAAGGGCAGCAGCGAGGTCAGTGGCAGTTCCTCCTCCCCCAGGAGTGTGTCCCGCTTGAGGCTGCTACCCTTATTGACCACCTTGATCCTGAGGGCCAGCTTGCGCACGCTGGCCGGGCCCAGGCCGTCAAAGAAGAAGTCCTCGTTGAAGATGGGGTGGCGGCTGTTTTTGATGATGGTGCTCCGCTGCTTCTGCAGCTTCCCGGGCACCAGGCACAGCCCCACGCAGCAGTTGATGCTCCGGACGTCACAAGGCCGGTCATACAGGCCCTCGGCCGCCAGCAGGCGCACACGCAGGCGGGCCTGAGCCGCCTCGTACTCGGCCAGCAGCCTCACGCTGCCCCTGGTGCCCATCCGCACTGTGTGCTCTCCACGTGGTGCCTGGCCAGACTCGGGGCCTGGTTCCGGGGTGGCCCTGCGGGTCAAGCGGCGACGGACCCCTGGGCTAGTGTCTGGGGTGCTGTCGTCGGCAGACAGGGAGCCGTGGCGGCCCACCGAGTGCTTCAGCTGGCTCACCTTGGCTTGGCTGTCCTGGGCGAAGCCCTTGAGCAGCGACACAGAGCGCGAGAGCAAAGGGGACCCGAAGGGGGAGGACTCAGCAGACGACCCCGTGTCACTTTCCCCACCACTGAAGTAGCGGCTAGGGCTCATCAGGGCCCCCCCAGCCTCCCGGGACCCCCCATCACCCCCGTTGGCCTTGGCACCTGCTCGCCGGCGCCCGGCACCGGGGGAGCCCACCTGGGCGAGGGCCCCGTGCTCACTGTGGAAAAGGGACTCCTTGCGTCTGGTGTGGGGGCTCTCGGCCAGGGTGGCAAAGCCATAGGATGTCTGGGCCTTGGGCACAGAGGGCAGTGACATGGCCCCCTGGGCCTGGGGGTCGGCGTTGGTGGCCTCCTCTGCGGTCCAGTCCTCCGCGCTCTCGATCTGAATCACGTGTCGTGTGGCCGCCTTCAGCAGGCTCCTGCTCTCCGAGGCCAGCTTGACAGGCAGCCGGGGGCTCCGCGGGGCTCGCCGGGGCCCCGGTGAGGCCAGGTTCTGCTCCGAGGTGGACGGGCCCAGGTCTGCCTGCCCCTCGGCCTCGGTGGGGCCTGAGGGCAGCTTGGGGGGGATGAAGAAGTCGGGGATCTTGTCCGGCGTCAGCACGTTGCTGTATAGAGGGCCCTTGGAGGCCTTGTCCCCAGCCTCACCACCCACCCCTCGGCTGGCTCCGTTGTCCCCGGACCCTCGAAGCCGTTCCAAGAACCACATGTTGGTTTTTCTCATGAGGGCAACAGGCAAAGACCAGGGGGTCTGAGAAGAGAAATAGGGGTCAGGGGTGACAGCTGAGCTCAAAGGTCACCTGTCAGCGCTGTCAGAGGTGGGACCTATGTGCATGGGTCACCTGTTAGGGTCACCAAAAGGCCGGCATTTGCGCCCAGGGGTCAACTGATTATCAGAACTGTCGGAGGCTAGCACTTGTACATCGGGTGTTGGGGGGTCATCTGCCAGGGCCCCATGGGGTTGACACCTGGTTCAGGGGTCACCACCTGTCAGGGTCGAGGCCAGCGTAATGCAGGGTCACGCTGAGCGCTTGAGGCGCCCTGAGTAGTGTCAGCCTCCCTCCCACGCCAGCGGGGCCCAGCCTGCATCCCGCGCACCTACCCACCCACCTGAAGAGCTCGGGGTCCCCCCAGGAACCACAGGCCTGAGCTGTCCCGGCCCCGCCCCCAGCAGCCACCCACCTGTGGCTTCGCTCAGCTGCTGCGCCTTGCGTGGGGGGGAGGAGGCGGCGGCCCTGGGCCCCCCGCGCGGCGAGCTGACCGCGCCCCCGGCTCTCCGTGAGCGGGGTCTGGGCACCGCGGAGCGCGCGGGGCTCACCTGCCGCGGGCTGCAGCGACTCCGGAACGCGGGGCTCGGCTGCGGGCCCGGCGCAGCTGCGAGCGAGGCGGCAGCGCAGTGGCCAGCTCTGCGCTCGGCGCGGGAAACCGCCCACCAAGCCGTATTCCTCCGAATGCGGCCGCGCGCCCGCGTCCCCGCAATCCGGGAGGGGCGGGGCCTCCCGGAACTGGCGGGGCGGGGAGAGACCGCGGGGGCGGGGTTCCTAATATAAATAGGGCGGGGTCTGCATGTGGGACCCGGCCTAGGAGATGGTCCCTTATTAGGGCTGGGGGCGGGGTCGGATGATGGGCGGAGCTCCTGGCTAAAATAGGGTGGAGTCTGAAGAAGGGGCGGGGCTGGCCGGAGTGGCAGGACTTTGTTGGTCGGGGCCCGGGGGCGGGGCCGGTAGCATTGGACCAATTGCCTGGCACAAGGAGGGAGCGCAGAGAAGGTTAGGGGAACCCACTGGTACAGGCCAGGGGCGGATCCAGCTGTGTGGGACGGGTCTTGGGCTCTGGGCAGGGTCTCCTGATACCAACTTGTATGGCCTGTGATCCTGAGCAGGACCCCACAGTACTGACCCGGGCCTCCTGGCACTAGACTGAGTGGAGTACAGACTGGATGGAGAGCTGGGGGGTAGGGCTGGTGACACTGGACCCTGCTGAGGCAAGCTGTACCACTTCCGGTCCGGGCACCGCCCCTCATCTCTGGGGAGCATAGCAGGCCCCCTCACCAGCCAGCGGCGCTTCATCCAATAATAATAGTAATAATGATTGGAATTGGGAACTGAGTCCCAATCAGCTTCTAAATGACCTTCTCCATCTCGGGTTCCCATGGCCACCGGGCAGGGAGTCGTGCTCAGCGGTTTGTAGAGAGGTTTCTCTCCAGAAGGACCTACCCAGAGGGAGGCCTGGTCACCTCTAACTGGGTTTCCACAGCTCAGTGTTAGGTCTTGATGGGATGCACCTTCCATGGGCCTACATTTGTCTGGGACTCATCTATGGCCAAATGACCCAAACGCTGGGGACAATCTGATGGTCATCCTGATGCCCAGTGAGACAGGTGCCCACAGAGCAACACACAGGGGAATGGTACTGTAGGCGTGTGGCTCTCCATGACACAACTATAGCAAGCCGCCGTGGTGGCGCAGGCCTTTAATCCCAGCACTCGGGAGGCGGAGGCAGGTAGAGCTCTGTGAGTTCAAGGCTAGCCTGGTCTACAGAGTGAGATCCAGGACAGCCAGGGCTACACAGTGAGACCCTGTCTCAAACTAACACAACAAAAACTGCAACATAAACACAACAAAAACTGCAACATGAAGAAACTGCCATCGGTCACGGCCGATGAAGAGGCCTGGATCACAGTCCCTGGGAACCAGGCTGCCTCGGTCTGCTCAGCTGGAGCTTGAATCTTATGGCCATACACACTTCCTGCTGTGTGACATCAGGCAAGATTCCAAACCTCTGTCCCTCTGCCACCTCAGTGACTCCACAGGCTACATTTGTCCACTGCTGAGGGTCCCAGAGAGCCTGAGAGATGATGGTTAGAATTTTCTCCCAGGCCTTCTGCAGGTGAGCAAGTGTCTTAGCCAAGGGTGCGGACCCAGGCGGCAAAGAGCTCCAGAGGCTGGCTCCAAAAGCTGAGCCCGGCTGCTGTCCCCTGCACCCTGTTTACATTTGGAAGCGTGGAAAGGGAAGCCCATGGGGAAAGGTACCTGGAAGTGGGTCTCCCCTCCACCCTGTTGGCCCCCCGTGGACCCCACCCTGCAGGGAAGGAGCCCAGCCCTTCCAGCTGGCAGATGGCAAACAGGAGCCTCTTGGTCAACAAAGCCGTCTGCCTCTGTCAGCAGAAGCACTGACAGGCAGGTGTGGCCAACCCCCTCGTATCTGGGTTCACGCTGGGGAGAGCTCCTGGAGTAGGAGGTATTGATCTAGCTTTCTAGCTTCTTCCTGCTGTCCTGGATCGTGACACCTCCCGCCGTGTGACCTCAGCCCCCAGGGCCAGTGGGAGGGGCATTTCCCAGGGGTCTGTGTGGCACTCTGCTCCTGTCTGGGGCTGGAGAGACGGCTCAGTGCTTCAGAGAACTTGGCTCTCATCGCGGAGCCAGGTTCAGTTTCTAGTACCCATATGGTGCTCACACACATGCACACACACACACACACACACACACACACACACACGGACGGACGGACGGACGAAACATTCATACACATAAAATACAATGCGATGCTATAGAACTAAGACGCGGGGCTCAAGACCCAGTGCCAACCCTTGTGCCCACATAGCTCTAGCAAGAGAAGTCTCCCCTCAGATCACAGAGGCCTGACTGCTCCTGCTCCTGTTCACGTCCAGACATGTGCCGTGCTTGGCAGGCCACAGGGAACTAGGCCTCTCGTCCCTGTGTAAGGGGCTTATGGGCACTTCAGAGGAAGAGAGCCCCAGAATTCGAACTCAGAACTCCGCTACACCCATCCTGAGATCCCTCGGGGCAGATGTTAATTGAGTAGTTGGAGGTAGGAAAGGTAGGGCTGGGGGTGGAATCCCCCCAGGGCCAAGCACATGGACTTTCTGGAGAATTGAACCTGAGTCCTGGATAGGAGGGTTGGCTGGCCACATAAGCCTCTCTTTACCAGCGGCTCAGCTCAGCGATCAGGTAGATGACAGAGCCTGGCTGCTCCGCCATCCCGTCACCCCTCACCACGCGTGGGTCTTTGGTGAGTCACTAGGATCCATCTCCTGGCCTGCACAGTGAGGTCTGGAGTCCCTAAACTCAGGCAGGTCTGAGGACATGTCCTGAGGGGCACCAGACACAGGACTTCAGAGAGGACAGGGGACTGGACCTTGTGAAGACCTGATATATGAATGAATTCATGAATGAATGAATGAATGAAGCTAGTTTAGACCCCTCTTTGACCCAGGTTCCAGAATCTAACCACACTGCCTCTTCCTGGTCTTCAGACGTCCCTGTCCTATCAACAGGACACTCCCTGCCAGAGTGGCTCTTTTCACTGGAAATCAAGTTTATGACCTCATGCTTAAGCAGTCCAGCAGCTCTCTCTGGCACCTAGCCACTCCCCAGTCCTGCGTCCTCCACCCCTGGGCATCTTTCTGTTCCTTGGGCATGCCAGCTTCACATACACAGGGCCTCTGTGCATGTTCCCACTCTGCCCAGAACTCTGTCACCTCCACTCTGGGATCAAGAGCGGCCCTACAGCGATGCCCTTCAGATTTCCTGGGATCCTTTTCCCAGGTGCTACCTGGGAAGTGCCCTTAGTGGTGACTTGCTGATCAATGTCTGGAATAGTCTTGCATCCCTGCAGAAGTCCTGGCGGATGAGAGGTGCTCCAAGGACTGTGGTGGGATGAATGGATGAGCTGGTACACAGGTAGATGAGTAAGTGGATAGAAGGGTGGGTGGGGTGTGGATAGGGCTGAAGGTGGGGTGGGTGGATGGATGGGTGGGTGGGTGGATGGATGAGAGAGGATGGATGGATGGATGGATGGATGGATGGATGGATGGATGGGTGGGTGGGTGGATGGATGGATGGGTGGGTGGATGGATGGATGAACTAGTTGGGTAGTGGGTGGGTGGATGAAAGAATGGGCTGATGAGTGGATGGGTAGATACATGGATAGATATGTAGATGAACTGAAAGGTAGATGGATGGATGGCATATGAACGGGTGGGTAGAAAGATGAGTGGGTGGATGGATAAGTCAGGAGGCGGATGGGTAGGGGGATGGAAAGATGTGTGGGTGGGGACGGGGCTCTCAGCCTCTGTTTGGAGGAAGAGGATATCAAAGTGATCTGTAACTCTGCCTTTATTGGTGTCTCATGTTTGGAGCAGATGGAAGCTCTTACTCCCACGCCCTCCCTGGCATGGACTCCAGAACACCACACAGAGGTACCCAGTCCTCCCTAGGGGCCCCGTGTGCAGAGGCCATTCATTCAGGTGGGGCCCCTAGGAGGTAAGCCACAGTGATTCCAAGAAGGGGCTGGGGTAACACTGAACAGAGAAAGAGAGGCCTGCTTGTTCTTGGAATAAAATCGTAGGCTTCTTGAGAGCCGGGGCACAGGGTGGGGTGGGGGACTGTGGAGCGGTCAGACCCCACAGGCGCTCCAGCCCCAGGACTCAGCACAGCTTCCTCCTCAGCCTCAATTATCCCCCCCCCCCCCCCGGGAACCCTGGCAGGTCCACACAGGCACAGCAGACTCACGTCCAACGCTGTGTTTAATTACAGTTGAAGGTCCAGGCAGGTAACAGCTGGGGGGTGCTGAGTGGACGCCACACCTCAGTGAGGTTCCTCTGCCTCTAACTCACCTGGATGCCCTACCATTCCAGGTGAGCCTCAAGGCTGCTCCCCCAGCAGGGGTTTGAGACCCAAAAGCACCTTGACCCCCCACCCCCCAAAGGCAACAGTGCATCTGGGTCCTCAGAGCCCAGCCAAGGCAGGAATCTACACCTGCCCGCACGTCATTCTGTGGACACAGCCTGATGTCTCTGCCGAAGGCAGGGCCTGCATCTGGGGTGTCTTTGTTAAAGGCGACTCGGTCAGTCTTTGGTTTATACTACCTCACCCAAGTTCAGGGTGGAGGCCCAGGCAGGACCAGGGGCTTGGACTCTGACTATCTCACTGGCCCAGCCAGCCGAGCGCAGCTAGGAAAGGGTGGCTTCCTGAGGCTCATGCGGAAGGAGAAATGATGGCCATTCTGTTTCTGGTGGTTTCAAGGTCCAAGAGAAAGGCTGAGCCCTCAAGGCCATGGCAAGAGCCTTTGGGGGTAGGAGCTGGGCTGAGGACCATCACCTGTGGACAGAAAGAGGTAAAGTTAGGGTGTCTGTGACAGCAGCCACCTCTGTGTTCATTGAACAGAAAGGACCTCAGCAGCCATGGACATACAGCTACCGGGGATTGGGGGTTCCACAAGCTGCTGCTGGGTGCCCCAGGGCAATATCTTAACCTCTCTGTGCAAAGATGCTAGCCTCAGAACCTGCCTCAGAACCGTGTGGTCTAAGAGATAGCATAAGGACCCTGAGTGTTCATGTCTAGGTTCACAAATTCCTTTGAGGCTAAAATAGAACCTTTGTCTGGGTGACATACACCAACCCAGCATGGTACAGCTATCGGAGAGGTCCACAGGGCCACATCATTACAACAGAGCAGTTCTGCCTGCAGCCCTGGCCCCCAGGCAGGAGGAGAGGTTGTCATGGGGACGAAGAACAGCTTGACCTGACCAGCAGCTCTGGGGAAAATTCCACAGTGCCCCCCCCTACTTCCCCCAACCCAGCTCCCACATCCAGCTGCTACCTCCTGCCCTCCCTACCACAGCCACCTCCCTCCTCCTGCTCTGCCCAGAGACCCTGAGGTCATCACGTCTTTCACTCCCTCTCCGTCAGCCCTCCATTCCCTTAACACCAAATGCCCAAAGGTAAACCGAACCCACCCTCCCCCAGAGAGGAAACCTGGGCAAGCGGCACACAGTAGGGCCAGCCCTTGAAGGGTGGCGTGACTGCCTCTCGGGGCTGGACTTGCTTTGGGATGATAAAATGTTCTGCAATTAGCTGTTGCGACAGCCGCACCACTCAGCGAATGTACTAAAGCCACAGGCTGCGCACAGAGTGGGTGACTACCACAGGAACTCCGAAGGCAGCGGGCGGAGCTGGCTACTGGGCACCTGGCTCATGGCTCCCGGGAGACCACTCCGCGCAGGTGCAGCTCGCTCTCCGCAGCCACGATGGGCAGGCCGTTCTTCAGGTGGTAGTCTATGAGGTGACTGATGCTCTCAAACAGCACGTCTTTCGTCCGCACCTGTAGGCAGAGACCTCAGCACCCACCCCAAACACACCCCGCAGGCCACGCCCCCACCGGCTTAGACTCCACCCCAGAATCAGCCCCAAGACTCCAGAACCAGGGGCCCGGGATGGTAAGGCACACCCGTGATCCCAGTGTTCAGGGAGGCCGAGGCAGGAAGGAGGATTTCGAGTGTAAGGACAGCCCTGTAGAATCTGTCTCAAAAACAACAATAAAAAGCAGAAAAGCTGCGGCGTCTCAGTCAGTAACGTGCCTGCTGAGCAAGCATGGGGACCTGAGTCTGGATCCCCAACTCCCCGTGAAAGCCTCGTGCACCTGTAACCCCGGTACCGAAAGGGAGGAGCCTGCTCACCAGCCAACCTAAATCTTAGAGCACCAGCCTCAGTGAGAGACCATGCCTCCAAAGAAAGGGTGGAGCTGTATGCCCTTAGCCCCAGCATTCAGGAGGGCAGAGGCTAACCTGGTCTACAAGCTACAAGCCAACCACTGCGACACATCGAGACCCTGCCTCAAAAAAGGTACAAAGCCCCAGAGAAAGACGCACAAGCATACGTGTGCACAAGACAAGGAAGAAGACAGACACAGGAAGGGGGTGGTGGAGCCAGGAACACAAAGACAGAGATGGTACCGATGTGTCCACAAGCCCAAGACAGCAAGAATCACCAGGCACTCCCAGACTCCAGCAAAGCCCTGGCAGAGGTCTCCCCAGGACAAGCCCTGCCCGTTTAAGCTGTATCATTGGTGGTCCTGTGCTTCAGAAACCCAGGAAACCAAGACACCCCTGAAATCACATGAGGGTCCACCTAGACTGTGGTTCTCAACCTGTTGGTCACAAACCCCCTGGGGTTGAAAACCCCTTTCACACAGGGGTCACATATCAGACATCCTGCCTATCAGATACTTACATTACAATTCATAACAGTAGACAATTGAAATGTATGAAGCAGCAATGAAATAGTTGGGGGGGTCACACAACACGAGGAACTGTATTAACGGGTCACAGCATTAGGAAGGCTGAGAACCACTGCCCTAGACAGTAAAATAACTACGGCTTCCATGACTGAGAAAGCTCCAAGCCCCAATCCTTCGTCCCTGTGGCGTTAGAAGGACTTCCCAAACCCCCGAGTGCTTCAGAAGCAGTCATCTGTGGTTCTCGTGGCGCCAGCAACATCCATGCCAGAGGAACGGGGAGCAAGGTCAGCCATGCTGCCTTTCAAGAGGCAGTCTGTGGTTTAGAAAAATAAGCGGGTGGGGCTGGAGAGATGGCTCTGCAGTTAAGAGCACTGGCCGCTCTCGGGAGGACCAGGGTTTGATTCCCAGCACCCACCTGGGCATTCATAACCCTCCAGTCCTCTGGGATCCTCCTCTAGCCTCCCAGGATACTACTGCACACACACATGCATGTAGGCAAAACACACATAGACATAAAATAATAATAACAAATTTGAAAATAAAAAGGGGAAATGAACAGAGCTGGGTGTGGTGGTGCACACCTTCAATCCCAGCACTCCACAGAGGCGGGCAGAGCTCCAACTTCAAAGCCAGGCTGATGGTCTACAGAGGGAGTTTCACGCCAGACAGAGCTACACACAGTGAGAATTTGACTAAAAAAAGGGGTGGTGGTGACAACTGATTCCACAAAGGATCTGACTTGATAAATTAGAGATCCAGATAAACAAATCATAACTGCCATCCTGCATGTGGGGAGCAGGCACCCAGTGTGGAGGCTGGGGTAGAAGTGCTTCCGTGAACCCCAAAATGCTTTCAAAGTAGAAATCCCTTTAAAATGTTTTATTATTGTTTTGTTTTGTTTGAGACAATGTTCTCATTCTGAAGTTCCAGGCTGGGCTGAAACTTACTGCAATCCTCCTGCCTCAGCCTCCCAAGTGCTGGGGTGACAGGCATGAGTCACCACATTTGGATTCAACATTCTTTTTTATTAATCCCAGCACTCAGGAGGCAGAGGCAGGTGGATCTCTATAAATTTGAGTCTGGTCTTCAGAGCGAGTTCCAGGAAAGCCAGGGCTACACAGAGAAATCCTGTCTCAAAAGAAAGAAAAAAAACAAAAAAAAAAAAAAGCCGGGCGGTGGTGGCGCATGCCTGCACTCGGGAGGCAGAGCCAGGCGGATCTTTGTGAGTTCCAGGCCATCCTGGTCTAAAGAGCGAGATCCAGGACAGCCAGGGCTACACAGAGAACCCTATCTCCAAAAACAAAAAGGAAAAAAAAAGTAAGAAAACAAAAAAACTTTGAAAAATGTTTAGTTCTCCAGAAGCTAATGCCAACGAGCTTTTCGACCGTTCGGGATCATTATCTAAAAACCGGGGCCAACCCTGAAGTCCGGAGTCCCTACCACCCCTCCTTCCCAAAGGGCCAGCTTACCACGCCCTCGGGGTCCACCAGCAGCAGATGCTTGGGCTGCCCTGCGTGCATGCCTGTGAGGACATACTGCCCCGGGTTGGTGACGCTGTCTCTCACGAGGAAGTCCCCGTCCGCACGAAGCAGCTTCTCCGCAGCCCGACGGCTCATGCGTCCATGGTACCAGGGCTCCTGCCTCAATTGCTCCTCTGTGGGTGCAATGGGGGCCCTGCGGGTAGGGGGACTAGGCCACTGGTCCTCCAAAGGGAGCGGGGCTGCAGCGATGCCTGCTGCCACTGAGCACTCGTGCAGCTTCAGGGCATCCTCGAAGGGTCCTGTGGGTCATGTTTTTTTTCTATTGCTGGGACACAACCCAGGCCTTCAGGCTTGCCAGGTCGGTCACTCCCGAGTCCCACCCCCAACCCCTCACTGGGGACTCTAGGCGGGGCTCCACCCTGACCACGCCCCCAGCCCATCACTGGGGATCCTGGCCGGGGCTCCACCCTGACCACGCCCCCAACCCCTCACTGGAGACTCTAGGCGGGGCTCCACCCTGACCACGCCCCCAGCCCCTCACTGGGGGATTCTAGGCGGGGCTCCACTCTGACCACGCCCCAGCCCTCACTGGGGAATTCTAGGCGGGGCTCCACCCTGACCACGCCCCCAGCCCCTCACTGGGGATTCTAGGCGGGGCTCCACCCTGACCACGCCCCCAGCCCTCACTGGGGGATTCTAGGCAAGGACTCTATCCCTCAGTCATGTCCCCAGTCCTTGTTTTACTTTTTGAGAGTCTCACCAAGCTGCCAAGGCCAGCCTTGAATTCTTTCTGCCTCATACTCTAACTTTGTTGAATGACCAGCGTGGAGCTGCAAGCCCAGATCTGAAACTTACTAGGCTTAATCTGGCATTGGGCCGCAGCCTCTGCAACCCCAGCCTTGTGACTGTCGACAAGGTTTACTGGTTCCATTCACTGTCAAAGCTGTCTTCAGAGGAAGCTGAGACACACCAGAACTCCCTTCGCCCTGGCTCTACCGCCACGGACGCCTCTACCGCCACGGACGCCTCTACCGCCACGGACGCCTCTCTTGGCTGACCACATCTTATGCCCTTGGCCTGGCTGACTGTTGGTAACAGTTGGTGGCCTCACCTCCCTACCTCTGTGGAGCTGTCACTGCTCTGGGCCAGATGACTTCTCCCAGTCTCGGGACCCTCCGGGGACACAGATCGGCACCCACGTGCCTGACACAGGCCCCACCCACTCCCCTGCCAAGCGGTGACTGGGACCCCACCTCCCCGTGGAAGTCAGGCAAATGGCTGTCACTCAGGGTCAGCTGCCTCTGTAGGGAGCTCACCCCAACCTGCTTTCCCGCTGTGAGGAGCCAGGAGGCCACGCTGTACAACCAGGGCCGCCGCCGCCCACAGCAGGCACTCAGGAGCTGTTACCTCTCGCCACAATTGCAGCGATGAGAAGGAATGCAATGGCAGAGGCCTGGGAAATGGCTCAGTGCAAACCAGAGGACCAAAGTTCGATTCCCAGCACCCGTGAAAGAGCTGGGGGCAACGGTGTGTCCTGGTAACTCCAACACCAAGGAAACGGAGACAGGAGGATCTTGGGGGCTCACTGGGCAGCCAGCCTAACCTAGTTAGTAAACCCCGGGCCACTGAAAGAACGAGGTGGTTAGCACTGAGCAACAACAGCCAAGGCTGTCCTCTGGCTTCTAAATGCTTATCGGCACACACCAAAGAAAAGCAACGACCGACTGCAAAGATCTGGAGGAAGAAATCTCTAGCCATCTGGGAGGCCCTGAGAGAGTCAGCACCCGCAGCACCCAGGTCTGGGGTGGGGCTGACATGAGAATATGGAGCCTTACAAACCCTTCTGGGAGGAAAGATTAGCCTGGGCCATCAGACTGAGTCATCTTCCTGGGGGGGGGGGGAGCACTGGCTTCGCCACACCAGTTCTCCCTCCTCAGGATGGCGGTGCCAGAGGAGGAAGGTGGACCAGCTCTCCAACCCCCACATGAGACCCTGAGTTGAAACTGAGACCACCAGAGAGATGTAACCAACTAGGTAGGGACTGCCAGGGCCACTGCCAGGTCAGGGCTCTCCCCTCACTGTGGGCAGAGGCTGGGCTGCCCACAAAAGGGGTTTCAGCCTCACCCATCAGGCCAGCTTGGGCATGGCACGGAAGTCTGCCCCTAGCCGACTGAGGTTCATAGTCTGGGACCGTCTACCCTCTGGATTCCCAAGGACGCATTCCCCATGCCATCCCAGATCAGACGGAGAACCGGCCACGCACGCATGTCAAACAGGTCCTTCTTCGGGCTGTCCTCAGGCAGCAGAGGTGCCTCAGAAACGTCCTCGGGCTCCACGGCGTCCAGGCCCTGGGTGTTGACATACAGGTGCTCCTCGTAGTCATGTGGCCCTCGAGCATCTGCCTGCACATAGCCATCCCCAGGTGGGGCTGGAAAGGATGGAGGGGCGGCAGGTCAGACGGAAACCCAGAGGCCTTGGAGAGGGGAGCAGGACAGTGAATGGAACAAGACCCAGAGGGAGCAGGAAGGGGCAGGGACGCCACCAGGGTCACTCCACAGGTGGCGTCCCTCCTCAGGGGACAAACCCAGGCTTGTTGCAGGAGTAAAGAGCCACACAGTGCTCCAGCTGGGGACAGAGTCTGGTCACACGTGCAAGACTGGGCCAGAGCCCAGATATGCCACAGCAAGTGGGCAGCTCTCTGGCCAAAGGGAGAGTAGGCAGGGGTGCCAAGCTCCAAAGAGCTGGGCGCTCACGTGGACCCTCTGTTTAAACAGTAAGAGCCGTGGCTCTCGAGCGCCTGTGCCATGTGACCGGCCACATGGTTGAGCTATTCCCCACTCTGCTCCTATTTTAAGGCTGGCGGCCACCTCCTCCCCTTTCATGTGTATGTACACATGGAAGCTGGGGATCAGTGCTGGGTGTCATCCTCACATATCCATCTTATTTTTTGAGACAAGGTCTCTCACTGAACCCAAAACTCTGGTTAAACTGGAATGGGTGGATGGCCAGTCAACCCTGGGGACCCTCCTGTCTGTCCTCGACATCGGGACTCCAGACACGGACCATCTCACTCAGCTTTTACCTGGGTGAGAGAGATCAAATATGGCTCTTCTCGCTGTGTTTCCCTTTGTAGTTACTTCTGGAATGGGCCTGT